>NC_092718.1:0-22500 GCF_047496885.1 Scyliorhinus torazame | reverse complement strand
GGGTTAGGGTTAGGGTTAGGGTTAGGGTTAGGGTTAGGGTTAGGATTAGGGTTAGGGTTAGGGTTAGGGTTAGGGTTAGGGTTAGGGTTAGGGTTAGGGTTAGGGTTAGGGTTAGGGTTAGGGTTAGGGTTAGGGTTAGGGTTAGGGTTAGGGTTAGGGTTAGGGTTTAGGGTTAGGGTTAGGGTTAGGGTTTAGGGTTAGGGTTAGGGTTAGGGTTAGGGTTAGGGTTAGGGTTAGGGTTAGGGTTAGGGTTTAGGGTTTAGGGTTAGGGTTAGGGTTTAGGGTTAGGGTTAGGGTTAGGGTTAGGGTTAGGGTTAGGGTTAGGGTTAGGGTTAGGGTTAGGGTTAGGGTTTAGGGTTAGGGTTAGGGTTAGGGTTAGGGTTAGGGTTAGGGTTAGGGTTAGGGTTAGGGTTAGGGTTAGGGTTTAGGGTTAGGGTTAGGGTTAGGGTTAGGGTTAGGGTTAGGGTTAGGGTTAGGGTTAGGGTTAGGGTTAGGGTTAGGGTTAGGGTTTAGGGTTAGGGTTAGGGTTAGGGTTAGGGTTAGTGTTAGGGTTAGGGTTAGGGTTAGGGTTAGGGTTAGGGTTAGGGTTAGGGTTTAGGGTTAGGGTTAGGGTTTAGGGTTAGGGTTAGGGTTTAGGGTTAGGGTTAGGGTTTAGGGTTAGGGTTAGGGTTTAGGGTTAGGGTTAGGGTTTAGGGTTAGGGTTAGGGTTTAGGGTTAGGGTTAGGGTTTAGGGTTAGGGTTAGGGTTTAGGGTTAGGGTTAGGGTTAGGGTTAGGGTTAGGGTTAGGGTTTAGGGTTAGGGTTAGGGTTTAGGGTTAGGGTTAGGGTTAGGGTTAGGGTTAGGGTTAGGGTTAGGGTTAGGGTTAGGGTTAGGGTTAGGGTTAGGGTTTAGGGTTAGGGTTAGGGTTTAGGGTTAGGGTTAGGGTTAGGGTTAGGGTTAGGGTTAGGGTTAGGGTTAGGGTTAGGGTTAGGGTTAGGGTTAGGGTTAGGGTTAGGGTTAGGGTTAGGGTTAGGGTTAGGGTTAGGGTTAGGGTTAGGGTTAGGGTTAGGGTTAGGGTTAGGGTTAGGGTTAGGGTTAGGGTTAGGGTTAGGGTTAGGGTTAGGGTTAGGGTTAGGGTTAGGGTTAGGGTTAGGGTTAGGGTTAGGGTTAGGGTTAGGGTTAGGGTTAGGGTTAGGGTTAGGGTTAGGGTTAGGGTTAGGGTTAGGGTTAGGGTTAGGGTTAGGGTTAGGGTTAGGGTTAGGGTTAGGGTTAGGGTTAGGGTTAGGGTTAGGGTTAGGGTTAGGGTTAGGGTTAGGGTTAGGGTTAGGGTTAGGGTTAGGGTTAGGGTTAGGGTTAGGGTTAGGGTTAGGGTTAGGGTTAGGGTTAGGGTTAGGGTTAGGGTTAGGGTTAGGGTTAGGGTTAGGGTTAGGGTTAGGGTTAGGGTTAGGGTTAGGGTTAGGGTTAGGGTTAGGGTTAGGGTTAGGGTTAGGGTTAGGGTTAGGGTTAGGGTTAGGGTTAGGGTTAGGGTTAGGGTTAGGGTTAGGGTTAGGGTTAGGGTTAGGGTTAGGGTTAGGGTTAGGGTTAGGGTTAGGGTTAGGGTTAGGGTTAGGGTTAGGGTTAGGGTTAGGGTTAGGGTTAGGGTTAGGGTTAGGGTTAGGGTTAGGGTTAGGGTTAGGGTTAGGGTTAGGGTTAGGGTTAGGGTTAGGGTTAGGGTTAGGGTTAGGGTTAGGGTTAGGGTTAGGGTTAGGGTTAGGGTTAGGGTTAGGGTTAGGGTTAGGGTTAGGGTTAGGGTTAGGGTTAGGGTTAGGGTTAGGGTTAGGGTTAGGGTTAGGGTTAGGGTTAGGGTTAGGGTTAGGGTTAGGGTTAGGGTTAGGGTTAGGGTTAGGGTTAGGGTTAGGGTTAGGGTTAGGGTTAGGGTTAGGGTTAGGGTTAGGGTTAGGGTTAGGGTTAGGGTTAGGGTTAGGGTTAGGGTTAGGGTTAGGGTTAGGGTTAGGGTTAGGGTTAGGGTTAGGGTTAGGGTTAGGGTTAGGGTTAGGGTTAGGGTTAGGGTTAGGGTTAGGGTTAGGGTTAGGGTTAGGGTTAGGGTTAGGGTTAGGGTTAGGGTTAGGGTTAGGGTTAGGGTTAGGGTTAGGGTTAGGGTTAGGGTTAGGGTTAGGGTTAGGGTTAGGGTTAGGGTTAGGGTTAGGGTTAGGGTTAGGGTTAGGGTTAGGGTTAGGGTTAGGGTTAGGGTTAGGGTTAGGGTTAGGGTTAGGGTTAGGGTTAGGGTTAGGGTTAGGGTTAGGGTTAGGGTTAGGGTTAGGGTTAGGGTTAGGGTTAGGGTTAGGGTTAGGGTTAGGGTTAGGGTTAGGGTTAGGGTTAGGGTTAGGGTTAGGGTTAGGGTTAGGGTTAGGGTTAGGGTTAGGGTTAGGGTTAGGGTTAGGGTTAGGGTTAGGGTTAGGGTTAGGGTTAGGGTTAGGGTTAGGGTTAGGGTTAGGGTTAGGGTTAGGGTTAGGGTTAGGGTTAGGGTTAGGGTTAGGGTTAGGGTTAGGGTTAGGGTTAGGGTTAGGGTTAGGGTTAGGGTTAGGGTTAGGGTTAGGGTTAGGGTTAGGGTTAGGGTTAGGGTTAGGGTTAGGGTTAGGGTTAGGGTTAGGGTTAGGGTTAGGGTTAGGGTTAGGGTTAGGGTTAGGGTTAGGGTTAGGGTTAGGGTTAGGGTTAGGGTTAGGGTTAGGGTTAGGGTTAGGGTTAGGGTTAGGGTTAGGGTTAGGGTTAGGGTTAGGGTTAGGGTTAGGGTTAGGGTTAGGGTTAGGGTTAGGGTTAGGGTTAGGGTTAGGGTTAGGGTTAGGGTTAGGGTTAGGGTTAGGGTTAGGGTTAGGGTTAGGGTTAGGGTTAGGGTTAGGGTTAGGGTTAGGGTTAGGGTTAGGGTTAGGGTTAGGGTTAGGGTTAGGGTTAGGGTTAGGGTTAGGGTTAGGGTTAGGGTTAGGGTTAGGGTTAGGGTTAGGGTTAGGGTTAGGGTTAGGGTTAGGGTTAGGGTTAGGGTTAGGGTTAGGGTTAGGGTTAGGGTTAGGGTTAGGGTTAGGGTTAGGGTTAGGGTTAGGGTTAGGGTTAGGGTTAGGGTTAGGGTTAGGGTTAGGGTTAGGGTTAGGGTTAGGGTTAGGGTTAGGGTTAGGGTTAGGGTTAGGGTTAGGGTTAGGGTTAGGGTTAGGGTTAGGGTTAGGGTTAGGGTTAGGGTTAGGGTTAGGGTTAGGGTTAGGGTTAGGGTTAGGGTTAGGGTTAGGGTTAGGGTTAGGGTTAGGGTTAGGGTTAGGGTTAGGGTTAGGGTTAGGGTTAGGGTTAGGGTTAGGGTTAGGGTTAGGGTTAGGGTTAGGGTTAGGGTTAGGGTTAGGGTTAGGGTTAGGGTTAGGGTTAGGGTTAGGGTTAGGGTTAGGGTTAGGGTTAGGGTTAGGGTTAGGGTTAGGGTTAGGGTTAGGGTTAGGGTTAGGGTTAGGGTTAGGGTTAGGGTTAGGGTTAGGGTTAGGGTTAGGGTTAGGGTTAGGGTTAGGGTTAGGGTTAGGGTTAGGGTTAGGGTTAGGGTTAGGGTTAGGGTTAGGGTTAGGGTTAGGGTTAGGGTTAGGGTTAGGGTTAGGGTTAGGGTTAGGGTTAGGGTTAGGGTTAGGGTTAGGGTTAGGGTTAGGGTTAGGGTTAGGGTTAGGGTTAGGGTTAGGGTTAGGGTTAGGGTTAGGGTTAGGGTTAGGGTTAGGGTTAGGGTTAGGGTTAGGGTTAGGGTTAGGGTTAGGGTTAGGGTTAGGGTTAGGGTTAGGGTTAGGGTTAGGGTTAGGGTTAGGGTTAGGGTTAGGGTTAGGGTTAGGGTTAGGGTTAGGGTTAGGGTTAGGGTTAGGGTTAGGGTTAGGGTTAGGGTTAGGGTTAGGGTTAGGGTTAGGGTTAGGGTTAGGGTTAGGGTTAGGGTTAGGGTTAGGGTTAGGGTTAGGGTTAGGGTTAGGGTTAGGGTTAGGGTTAGGGTTAGGGTTAGGGTTAGGGTTAGGGTTAGGGTTAGGGTTAGGGTTAGGGTTAGGGTTAGGGTTAGGGTTAGGGTTAGGGTTAGGGTTAGGGTTAGGGTTAGGGTTAGGGTTAGGGTTAGGGTTAGGGTTAGGGTTAGGGTTAGGGTTAGGGTTAGGGTTAGGGTTAGGGTTAGGGTTAGGGTTAGGGTTAGGGTTAGGGTTAGGGTTAGGGTTAGGGTTAGGGTTAGGGTTAGGGTTAGGGTTAGGGTTAGGGTTAGGGTTAGGGTTAGGGTTAGGGTTAGGGTTAGGGTTAGGGTTAGGGTTAGGGTTAGGGTTAGGGTTAGGGTTAGGGTTAGGGTTAGGGTTAGGGTTAGGGTTAGGGTTAGGGTTAGGGTTAGGGTTAGGGTTAGGGTTAGGGTTAGGGTTAGGGTTAGGGTTAGGGTTAGGGTTAGGGTTAGGGTTAGGGTTAGGGTTAGGGTTAGGGTTAGGGTTAGGGTTAGGGTTAGGGTTAGGGTTAGGGTTAGGGTTAGGGTTAGGGTTAGGGTTAGGGTTAGGGTTAGGGTTAGGGTTAGGGTTAGGGTTAGGGTTAGGGTTAGGGTTAGGGTTAGGGTTAGGGTTAGGGTTAGGGTTAGGGTTAGGGTTAGGGTTAGGGTTAGGGTTAGGGTTAGGGTTAGGGTTAGGGTTAGGGTTAGGGTTAGGGTTAGGGTTAGGGTTAGGGTTAGGGTTAGGGTTAGGGTTAGGGTTAGGGTTAGGGTTAGGGTTAGGGTTAGGGTTAGGGTTAGGGTTAGGGTTAGGGTTAGGGTTAGGGTTAGGGTTAGGGTTAGGGTTAGGGTTAGGGTTAGGGTTAGGGTTAGGGTTAGGGTTAGGGTTAGGGTTAGGGTTAGGGTTAGGGTTAGGGTTAGGGTTAGGGTTAGGGTTAGGGTTAGGGTTAGGGTTAGGGTTAGGGTTAGGGTTAGGGTTAGGGTTAGGGTTAGGGTTAGGGTTAGGGTTAGGGTTAGGGTTAGGGTTAGGGTTAGGGTTAGGGTTAGGGTTAGGGTTAGGGTTAGGGTTAGGGTTAGGGTTAGGGTTAGGGTTAGGGTTAGGGTTAGGGTTAGGGTTAGGGTTAGGGTTAGGGTTAGGGTTAGGGTTAGGGTTAGGGTTAGGGTTAGGGTTAGGGTTAGGGTTAGGGTTAGGGTTAGGGTTAGGGTTAGGGTTAGGGTTAGGGTTAGGGTTAGGGTTAGGGTTAGGGTTAGGGTTAGGGTTAGGGTTAGGGTTAGGGTTAGGGTTAGGGTTAGGGTTAGGGTTAGGGTTAGGGTTAGGGTTAGGGTTAGGGTTAGGGTTAGGGTTAGGGTTAGGGTTAGGGTTAGGGTTAGGGTTAGGGTTAGGGTTAGGGTTAGGGTTAGGGTTAGGGTTAGGGTTAGGGTTAGGGTTAGGGTTAGGGTTAGGGTTAGGGTTAGGGTTAGGGTTAGGGTTAGGGTTAGGGTTAGGGTTAGGGTTAGGGTTAGGGTTAGGGTTAGGGTTAGGGTTAGGGTTAGGGTTAGGGTTAGGGTTAGGGTTAGGGTTAGGGTTAGGGTTAGGGTTAGGGTTAGGGTTAGGGTTAGGGTTAGGGTTAGGGTTAGGGTTAGGGTTAGGGTTAGGGTTAGGGTTAGGGTTAGGGTTAGGGTTAGGGTTAGGGTTAGGGTTAGGGTTAGGGTTAGGGTTAGGGTTAGGGTTAGGGTTAGGGTTAGGGTTAGGGTTAGGGTTAGGGTTAGGGTTAGGGTTAGGGTTAGGGTTAGGGTTAGGGTTAGGGTTAGGGTTAGGGTTAGGGTTAGGGTTAGGGTTAGGGTTAGGGTTAGGGTTAGGGTTAGGGTTAGGGTTAGGGTTAGGGTTAGGGTTAGGGTTAGGGTTAGGGTTAGGGTTAGGGTTAGGGTTAGGGTTAGGGTTAGGGTTAGGGTTAGGGTTAGGGTTAGGGTTAGGGTTAGGGTTAGGGTTAGGGTTAGGGTTAGGGTTAGGGTTAGGGTTAGGGTTAGGGTTAGGGTTAGGGTTAGGGTTAGGGTTAGGGTTAGGGTTAGGGTTAGGGTTAGGGTTAGGGTTAGGGTTAGGGTTAGGGTTAGGGTTAGGGTTAGGGTTAGGGTTAGGGTTAGGGTTAGGGTTAGGGTTAGGGTTAGGGTTAGGGTTAGGGTTAGGGTTAGGGTTAGGGTTAGGGTTAGGGTTAGGGTTAGGGTTAGGGTTAGGGTTAGGGTTAGGGTTAGGGTTAGGGTTAGGGTTAGGGTTAGGGTTAGGGTTAGGGTTAGGGTTAGGGTTAGGGTTAGGGTTAGGGTTAGGGTTAGGGTTAGGGTTAGGGTTAGGGTTAGGGTTAGGGTTAGGGTTAGGGTTAGGGTTAGGGTTAGGGTTAGGGTTAGGGTTAGGGTTAGGGTTAGGGTTAGGGTTAGGGTTAGGGTTAGGGTTAGGGTTAGGGTTAGGGTTAGGGTTAGGGTTAGGGTTAGGGTTAGGGTTAGGGTTAGGGTTAGGGTTAGGGTTAGGGTTAGGGTTAGGGTTAGGGTTAGGGTTAGGGTTAGGGTTAGGGTTAGGGTTAGGGTTAGGGTTAGGGTTAGGGTTAGGGTTAGGGTTAGGGTTAGGGTTAGGGTTAGGGTTAGGGTTAGGGTTAGGGTTAGGGTTAGGGTTAGGGTTAGGGTTAGGGTTAGGGTTAGGGTTAGGGTTAGGGTTAGGGTTAGGGTTAGGGTTAGGGTTAGGGTTAGGGTTAGGGTTAGGGTTAGGGTTAGGGTTAGGGTTAGGGTTAGGGTTAGGGTTAGGGTTAGGGTTAGGGTTAGGGTTAGGGTTAGGGTTAGGGTTAGGGTTAGGGTTAGGGTTAGGGTTAGGGTTAGGGTTAGGGTTAGGGTTAGGGTTAGGGTTAGGGTTAGGGTTAGGGTTAGGGTTAGGGTTAGGGTTAGGGTTAGGGTTAGGGTTAGGGTTAGGGTTAGGGTTAGGGTTAGGGTTAGGGTTAGGGTTAGGGTTAGGGTTAGGGTTAGGGTTAGGGTTAGGGTTAGGGTTAGGGTTAGGGTTAGGGTTAGGGTTAGGGTTAGGGTTAGGGTTAGGGTTAGGGTTAGGGTTAGGGTTAGGGTTAGGGTTAGGGTTAGGGTTAGGGTTAGGGTTAGGGTTAGGGTTAGGGTTAGGGTTAGGGTTAGGGTTAGGGTTAGGGTTAGGGTTAGGGTTAGGGTTAGGGTTAGGGTTAGGGTTAGGGTTAGGGTTAGGGTTAGGGTTAGGGTTAGGGTTAGGGTTAGGGTTAGGGTTAGGGTTAGGGTTAGGGTTAGGGTTAGGGTTAGGGTTAGGGTTAGGGTTAGGGTTAGGGTTAGGGTTAGGGTTAGGGTTAGGGTTAGGGTTAGGGTTAGGGTTAGGGTTAGGGTTAGGGTTAGGGTTAGGGTTAGGGTTAGGGTTAGGGTTAGGGTTAGGGTTAGGGTTAGGGTTAGGGTTAGGGTTAGGGTTAGGGTTAGGGTTAGGGTTAGGGTTAGGGTTAGGGTTAGGGTTAGGGTTAGGGTTAGGGTTAGGGTTAGGGTTAGGGTTAGGGTTAGGGTTAGGGTTAGGGTTAGGGTTAGGGTTAGGGTTAGGGTTAGGGTTAGGGTTAGGGTTAGGGTTAGGGTTAGGGTTAGGGTTAGGGTTAGGGTTAGGGTTAGGGTTAGGGTTAGGGTTAGGGTTAGGGTTAGGGTTAGGGTTAGGGTTAGGGTTAGGGTTAGGGTTAGGGTTAGGGTTAGGGTTAGGGTTAGGGTTAGGGTTAGGGTTAGGGTTAGGGTTAGGGTTAGGGTTAGGGTTAGGGTTAGGGTTAGGGTTAGGGTTAGGGTTAGGGTTAGGGTTAGGGTTAGGGTTAGGGTTAGGGTTAGGGTTAGGGTTAGGGTTAGGGTTAGGGTTAGGGTTAGGGTTAGGGTTAGGGTTAGGGTTAGGGTTAGGGTTAGGGTTAGGGTTAGGGTTAGGGTTAGGGTTAGGGTTAGGGTTAGGGTTAGGGTTAGGGTTAGGGTTAGGGTTAGGGTTAGGGTTAGGGTTAGGGTTAGGGTTAGGGTTAGGGTTAGGGTTAGGGTTAGGGTTAGGGTTAGGGTTAGGGTTAGGGTTAGGGTTAGGGTTAGGGTTAGGGTTAGGGTTAGGGTTAGGGTTAGGGTTAGGGTTAGGGTTAGGGTTAGGGTTAGGGTTAGGGTTAGGGTTAGGGTTAGGGTTAGGGTTAGGGTTAGGGTTAGGGTTAGGGTTAGGGTTAGGGTTAGGGTTAGGGTTAGGGTTAGGGTTAGGGTTAGGGTTAGGGTTAGGGTTAGGGTTAGGGTTAGGGTTAGGGTTAGGGTTAGGGTTAGGGTTAGGGTTAGGGTTAGGGTTAGGGTTAGGGTTAGGGTTAGGGTTAGGGTTAGGGTTAGGGTTAGGGTTAGGGTTAGGGTTAGGGTTAGGGTTAGGGTTAGGGTTAGGGTTAGGGTTAGGGTTAGGGTTAGGGTTAGGGTTAGGGTTAGGGTTAGGGTTAGGGTTAGGGTTAGGGTTAGGGTTAGGGTTAGGGTTAGGGTTAGGGTTAGGGTTAGGGTTAGGGTTAGGGTTAGGGTTAGGGTTAGGGTTAGGGTTAGGGTTAGGGTTAGGGTTAGGGTTAGGGTTAGGGTTAGGGTTAGGGTTAGGGTTAGGGTTAGGGTTAGGGTTAGGGTTAGGGTTAGGGTTAGGGTTAGGGTTAGGGTTAGGGTTAGGGTTAGGGTTAGGGTTAGGGTTAGGGTTAGGGTTAGGGTTAGGGTTAGGGTTAGGGTTAGGGTTAGGGTTAGGGTTAGGGTTAGGGTTAGGGTTAGGGTTAGGGTTAGGGTTAGGGTTAGGGTTAGGGTTAGGGTTAGGGTTAGGGTTAGGGTTAGGGTTAGGGTTAGGGTTAGGGTTAGGGTTAGGGTTAGGGTTAGGGTTAGGGTTAGGGTTAGGGTTAGGGTTAGGGTTAGGGTTAGGGTTAGGGTTAGGGTTAGGGTTAGGGTTAGGGTTAGGGTTAGGGTTAGGGTTAGGGTTAGGGTTAGGGTTAGGGTTAGGGTTAGGGTTAGGGTTAGGGTTAGGGTTAGGGTTAGGGTTAGGGTTAGGGTTAGGGTTAGGGTTAGGGTTAGGGTTAGGGTTAGGGTTAGGGTTAGGGTTAGGGTTAGGGTTAGGGTTAGGGTTAGGGTTAGGGTTAGGGTTAGGGTTAGGGTTAGGGTTAGGGTTAGGGTTAGGGTTAGGGTTAGGGTTAGGGTTAGGGTTAGGGTTAGGGTTAGGGTTAGGGTTAGGGTTAGGGTTAGGGTTAGGGTTAGGGTTAGGGTTAGGGTTAGGGTTAGGGTTAGGGTTAGGGTTAGGGTTAGGGTTAGGGTTAGGGTTAGGGTTAGGGTTAGGGTTAGGGTTAGGGTTAGGGTTAGGGTTAGGGTTAGGGTTAGGGTTAGGGTTAGGGTTAGGGTTAGGGTTAGGGTTAGGGTTAGGGTTAGGGTTAGGGTTAGGGTTAGGGTTAGGGTTAGGGTTAGGGTTAGGGTTAGGGTTAGGGTTAGGGTTAGGGTTAGGGTTAGGGTTAGGGTTAGGGTTAGGGTTAGGGTTAGGGTTAGGGTTAGGGTTAGGGTTAGGGTTAGGGTTAGGGTTAGGGTTAGGGTTAGGGTTAGGGTTAGGGTTAGGGTTAGGGTTAGGGTTAGGGTTAGGGTTAGGGTTAGGGTTAGGGTTAGGGTTAGGGTTAGGGTTAGGGTTAGGGTTAGGGTTAGGGTTAGGGTTAGGGTTAGGGTTAGGGTTAGGGTTAGGGTTAGGGTTAGGGTTAGGGTTAGGGTTAGGGTTAGGGTTAGGGTTAGGGTTAGGGTTAGGGTTAGGGTTAGGGTTAGGGTTAGGGTTAGGGTTAGGGTTAGGGTTAGGGTTAGGGTTAGGGTTAGGGTTAGGGTTAGGGTTAGGGTTAGGGTTAGGGTTAGGGTTAGGGTTAGGGTTAGGGTTAGGGTTAGGGTTAGGGTTAGGGTTAGGGTTAGGGTTAGGGTTAGGGTTAGGGTTAGGGTTAGGGTTAGGGTTAGGGTTAGGGTTAGGGTTAGGGTTAGGGTTAGGGTTAGGGTTAGGGTTAGGGTTAGGGTTAGGGTTAGGGTTAGGGTTAGGGTTAGGGTTAGGGTTAGGGTTAGGGTTAGGGTTAGGGTTAGGGTTAGGGTTAGGGTTAGGGTTAGGGTTAGGGTTAGGGTTAGGGTTAGGGTTAGGGTTAGGGTTAGGGTTAGGGTTAGGGTTAGGGTTAGGGTTAGGGTTAGGGTTAGGGTTAGGGTTAGGGTTAGGGTTAGGGTTAGGGTTAGGGTTAGGGTTAGGGTTAGGGTTAGGGTTAGGGTTAGGGTTAGGGTTAGGGTTAGGGTTAGGGTTAGGGTTAGGGTTAGGGTTAGGGTTAGGGTTAGGGTTAGGGTTAGGGTTAGGGTTAGGGTTAGGGTTAGGGTTAGGGTTAGGGTTAGGGTTAGGGTTAGGGTTAGGGTTAGGGTTAGGGTTAGGGTTAGGGTTAGGGTTAGGGTTAGGGTTAGGGTTAGGGTTAGGGTTAGGGTTAGGGTTAGGGTTAGGGTTAGGGTTAGGGTTAGGGTTAGGGTTAGGGTTAGGGTTAGGGTTAGGGTTAGGGTTAGGGTTAGGGTTAGGGTTAGGGTTAGGGTTAGGGTTAGGGTTAGGGTTAGGGTTAGGGTTAGGGTTAGGGTTAGGGTTAGGGTTAGGGTTAGGGTTAGGGTTAGGGTTAGGGTTAGGGTTAGGGTTAGGGTTAGGGTTAGGGTTAGGGTTAGGGTTAGGGTTAGGGTTAGGGTTAGGGTTAGGGTTAGGGTTAGGGTTAGGGTTAGGGTTAGGGTTAGGGTTAGGGTTAGGGTTAGGGTTAGGGTTAGGGTTAGGGTTAGGGTTAGGGTTAGGGTTAGGGTTAGGGTTAGGGTTAGGGTTAGGGTTAGGGTTAGGGTTAGGGTTAGGGTTAGGGTTAGGGTTAGGGTTAGGGTTAGGGTTAGGGTTAGGGTTAGGGTTAGGGTTAGGGTTAGGGTTAGGGTTAGGGTTAGGGTTAGGGTTAGGGTTAGGGTTAGGGTTAGGGTTAGGGTTAGGGTTAGGGTTAGGGTTAGGGTTAGGGTTAGGGTTAGGGTTAGGGTTAGGGTTAGGGTTAGGGTTAGGGTTAGGGTTAGGGTTAGGGTTAGGGTTAGGGTTAGGGTTAGGGTTAGGGTTAGGGTTAGGGTTAGGGTTAGGGTTAGGGTTAGGGTTAGGGTTAGGGTTAGGGTTAGGGTTAGGGTTAGGGTTAGGGTTAGGGTTAGGGTTAGGGTTAGGGTTAGGGTTAGGGTTAGGGTTAGGGTTAGGGTTAGGGTTAGGGTTAGGGTTAGGGTTAGGGTTAGGGTTAGGGTTAGGGTTAGGGTTAGGGTTAGGGTTAGGGTTAGGGTTAGGGTTAGGGTTAGGGTTAGGGTTAGGGTTAGGGTTAGGGTTAGGGTTAGGGTTAGGGTTAGGGTTAGGGTTAGGGTTAGGGTTAGGGTTAGGGTTAGGGTTAGGGTTAGGGTTAGGGTTAGGGTTAGGGTTAGGGTTAGGGTTAGGGTTAGGGTTAGGGTTAGGGTTAGGGTTAGGGTTAGGGTTAGGGTTAGGGTTAGGGTTAGGGTTAGGGTTAGGGTTAGGGTTAGGGTTAGGGTTAGGGTTAGGGTTAGGGTTAGGGTTAGGGTTAGGGTTAGGGTTAGGGTTAGGGTTAGGGTTAGGGTTAGGGTTAGGGTTAGGGTTAGGGTTAGGGTTAGGGTTAGGGTTAGGGTTAGGGTTAGGGTTAGGGTTAGGGTTAGGGTTAGGGTTAGGGTTAGGGTTAGGGTTAGGGTTAGGGTTAGGGTTAGGGTTAGGGTTAGGGTTAGGGTTAGGGTTAGGGTTAGGGTTAGGGTTAGGGTTAGGGTTAGGGTTAGGGTTAGGGTTAGGGTTAGGGTTAGGGTTAGGGTTAGGGTTAGGGTTAGGGTTAGGGTTAGGGTTAGGGTTAGGGTTAGGGTTAGGGTTAGGGTTAGGGTTAGGGTTAGGGTTAGGGTTAGGGTTAGGGTTAGGGTTAGGGTTAGGGTTAGGGTTAGGGTTAGGGTTAGGGTTAGGGTTAGGGTTAGGGTTAGGGTTAGGGTTAGGGTTAGGGTTAGGGTTAGGGTTAGGGTTAGGGTTAGGGTTAGGGTTAGGGTTAGGGTTAGGGTTAGGGTTAGGGTTAGGGTTAGGGTTAGGGTTAGGGTTAGGGTTAGGGTTAGGGTTAGGGTTAGGGTTAGGGTTAGGGTTAGGGTTAGGGTTAGGGTTAGGGTTAGGGTTAGGGTTAGGGTTAGGGTTAGGGTTAGGGTTAGGGTTAGGGTTAGGGTTAGGGTTAGGGTTAGGGTTAGGGTTAGGGTTAGGGTTAGGGTTAGGGTTAGGGTTAGGGTTAGGGTTAGGGTTAGGGTTAGGGTTAGGGTTAGGGTTAGGGTTAGGGTTAGGGTTAGGGTTAGGGTTAGGGTTAGGGTTAGGGTTAGGGTTAGGGTTAGGGTTAGGGTTAGGGTTAGGGTTAGGGTTAGGGTTAGGGTTAGGGTTAGGGTTAGGGTTAGGGTTAGGGTTAGGGTTAGGGTTAGGGTTAGGGTTAGGGTTAGGGTTAGGGTTAGGGTTAGGGTTAGGGTTAGGGTTAGGGTTAGGGTTAGGGTTAGGGTTAGGGTTAGGGTTAGGGTTAGGGTTAGGGTTAGGGTTAGGGTTAGGGTTAGGGTTAGGGTTAGGGTTAGGGTTAGGGTTAGGGTTAGGGTTAGGGTTAGGGTTAGGGTTAGGGTTAGGGTTAGGGTTAGGGTTAGGGTTAGGGTTAGGGTTAGGGTTAGGGTTAGGGTTAGGGTTAGGGTTAGGGTTAGGGTTAGGGTTAGGGTTAGGGTTAGGGTTAGGGTTAGGGTTAGGGTTAGGGTTAGGGTTAGGGTTAGGGTTAGGGTTAGGGTTAGGGTTAGGGTTAGGGTTAGGGTTAGGGTTAGGGTTAGGGTTAGGGTTAGGGTTAGGGTTAGGGTTAGGGTTAGGGTTAGGGTTAGGGTTAGGGTTAGGGTTAGGGTTAGGGTTAGGGTTAGGGTTAGGGTTAGGGTTAGGGTTAGGGTTAGGGTTAGGGTTAGGGTTAGGGTTAGGGTTAGGGTTAGGGTTAGGGTTAGGGTTAGGGTTAGGGTTAGGGTTAGGGTTAGGGTTAGGGTTAGGGTTAGGGTTAGGGTTAGGGTTAGGGTTAGGGTTAGGGTTAGGGTTAGGGTTAGGGTTAGGGTTAGGGTTAGGGTTAGGGTTAGGGTTAGGGTTAGGGTTAGGGTTAGGGTTAGGGTTAGGGTTAGGGTTAGGGTTAGGGTTAGGGTTAGGGTTAGGGTTAGGGTTAGGGTTAGGGTTAGGGTTAGGGTTAGGGTTAGGGTTAGGGTTAGGGTTAGGGTTAGGGTTAGGGTTAGGGTTAGGGTTAGGGTTAGGGTTAGGGTTAGGGTTAGGGTTAGGGTTAGGGTTAGGGTTAGGGTTAGGGTTAGGGTTAGGGTTAGGGTTAGGGTTAGGGTTAGGGTTAGGGTTAGGGTTAGGGTTAGGGTTAGGGTTAGGGTTAGGGTTAGGGTTAGGGTTAGGGTTAGGGTTAGGGTTAGGGTTAGGGTTAGGGTTAGGGTTAGGGTTAGGGTTAGGGTTAGGGTTAGGGTTAGGGTTAGGGTTAGGGTTAGGGTTAGGGTTAGGGTTAGGGTTAGGGTTAGGGTTAGGGTTAGGGTTAGGGTTAGGGTTAGGGTTAGGGTTAGGGTTAGGGTTAGGGTTAGGGTTAGGGTTAGGGTTAGGGTTAGGGTTAGGGTTAGGGTTAGGGTTAGGGTTAGGGTTAGGGTTAGGGTTAGGGTTAGGGTTAGGGTTAGGGTTAGGGTTAGGGTTAGGGTTAGGGTTAGGGTTAGGGTTAGGGTTAGGGTTAGGGTTAGGGTTAGGGTTAGGGTTAGGGTTAGGGTTAGGGTTAGGGTTAGGGTTAGGGTTAGGGTTAGGGTTAGGGTTAGGGTTAGGGTTAGGGTTAGGGTTAGGGTTAGGGTTAGGGTTAGGGTTAGGGTTAGGGTTAGGGTTAGGGTTAGGGTTAGGGTTAGGGTTAGGGTTAGGGTTAGGGTTAGGGTTAGGGTTAGGGTTAGGGTTAGGGTTAGGGTTAGGGTTAGGGTTAGGGTTAGGGTTAGGGTTAGGGTTAGGGTTAGGGTTAGGGTTAGGGTTAGGGTTAGGGTTAGGGTTAGGGTTAGGGTTAGGGTTAGGGTTAGGGTTAGGGTTAGGGTTAGGGTTAGGGTTAGGGTTAGGGTTAGGGTTAGGGTTAGGGTTAGGGTTAGGGTTAGGGTTAGGGTTAGGGTTAGGGTTAGGGTTAGGGTTAGGGTTAGGGTTAGGGTTAGGGTTAGGGTTAGGGTTAGGGTTAGGGTTAGGGTTAGGGTTAGGGTTAGGGTTAGGGTTAGGGTTAGGGTTAGGGTTAGGGTTAGGGTTAGGGTTAGGGTTAGGGTTAGGGTTAGGGTTAGGGTTAGGGTTAGGGTTAGGGTTAGGGTTAGGGTTAGGGTTAGGGTTAGGGTTAGGGTTAGGGTTAGGGTTAGGGTTAGGGTTAGGGTTAGGGTTAGGGTTAGGGTTAGGGTTAGGGTTAGGGTTAGGGTTAGGGTTAGGGTTAGGGTTAGGGTTAGGGTTAGGGTTAGGGTTAGGGTTAGGGTTAGGGTTAGGGTTAGGGTTAGGGTTAGGGTTAGGGTTAGGGTTAGGGTTAGGGTTAGGGTTAGGGTTAGGGTTAGGGTTAGGGTTAGGGTTAGGGTTAGGGTTAGGGTTAGGGTTAGGGTTAGGGTTAGGGTTAGGGTTAGGGTTAGGGTTAGGGTTAGGGTTAGGGTTAGGGTTAGGGTTAGGGTTAGGGTTAGGGTTAGGGTTAGGGTTAGGGTTAGGGTTAGGGTTAGGGTTAGGGTTAGGGTTAGGGTTAGGGTTAGGGTTAGGGTTAGGGTTAGGGTTAGGGTTAGGGTTAGGGTTAGGGTTAGGGTTAGGGTTAGGGTTAGGGTTAGGGTTAGGGTTAGGGTTAGGGTTAGGGTTAGGGTTAGGGTTAGGGTTAGGGTTAGGGTTAGGGTTAGGGTTAGGGTTAGGGTTAGGGTTAGGGTTAGGGTTAGGGTTAGGGTTAGGGTTAGGGTTAGGGTTAGGGTTAGGGTTAGGGTTAGGGTTAGGGTTAGGGTTAGGGTTAGGGTTAGGGTTAGGGTTAGGGTTAGGGTTAGGGTTAGGGTTAGGGTTAGGGTTAGGGTTAGGGTTAGGGTTAGGGTTAGGGTTAGGGTTAGGGTTAGGGTTAGGGTTAGGGTTAGGGTTAGGGTTAGGGTTAGGGTTAGGGTTAGGGTTAGGGTTAGGGTTAGGGTTAGGGTTAGGGTTAGGGTTAGGGTTAGGGTTAGGGTTAGGGTTAGGGTTAGGGTTAGGGTTAGGGTTAGGGTTAGGGTTAGGGTTAGGGTTAGGGTTAGGGTTAGGGTTAGGGTTAGGGTTAGGGTTAGGGTTAGGGTTAGGGTTAGGGTTAGGGTTAGGGTTAGGGTTAGGGTTAGGGTTAGGGTTAGGGTTAGGGTTAGGGTTAGGGTTAGGGTTAGGGTTAGGGTTAGGGTTAGGGTTAGGGTTAGGGTTAGGGTTAGGGTTAGGGTTAGGGTTAGGGTTAGGGTTAGGGTTAGGGTTAGGGTTAGGGTTAGGGTTAGGGTTAGGGTTAGGGTTAGGGTTAGGGTTAGGGTTAGGGTTAGGGTTAGGGTTAGGGTTAGGGTTAGGGTTAGGGTTAGGGTTAGGGTTAGGGTTAGGGTTAGGGTTAGGGTTAGGGTTAGGGTTAGGGTTAGGGTTAGGGTTAGGGTTAGGGTTAGGGTTAGGGTTAGGGTTAGGGTTAGGGTTAGGGTTAGGGTTAGGGTTAGGGTTAGGGTTAGGGTTAGGGTTAGGGTTAGGGTTAGGGTTAGGGTTAGGGTTAGGGTTAGGGTTAGGGTTAGGGTTAGGGTTAGGGTTAGGGTTAGGGTTAGGGTTAGGGTTAGGGTTAGGGTTAGGGTTAGGGTTAGGGTTAGGGTTAGGGTTAGGGTTAGGGTTAGGGTTAGGGTTAGGGTTAGGGTTAGGGTTAGGGTTAGGGTTAGGGTTAGGGTTAGGGTTAGGGTTAGGGTTAGGGTTAGGGTTAGGGTTAGGGTTAGGGTTAGGGTTAGGGTTAGGGTTAGGGTTAGGGTTAGGGTTAGGGTTAGGGTTAGGGTTAGGGTTAGGGTTAGGGTTAGGGTTAGGGTTAGGGTTAGGGTTAGGGTTAGGGTTAGGGTTAGGGTTAGGGTTAGGGTTAGGGTTAGGGTTAGGGTTAGGGTTAGGGTTAGGGTTAGGGTTAGGGTTAGGGTTAGGGTTAGGGTTAGGGTTAGGGTTAGGGTTAGGGTTAGGGTTAGGGTTAGGGTTAGGGTTAGGGTTAGGGTTAGGGTTAGGGTTAGGGTTAGGGTTAGGGTTAGGGTTAGGGTTAGGGTTAGGGTTAGGGTTAGGGTTAGGGTTAGGGTTAGGGTTAGGGTTAGGGTTAGGGTTAGGGTTAGGGTTAGGGTTAGGGTTAGGGTTAGGGTTAGGGTTAGGGTTAGGGTTAGGGTTAGGGTTAGGGTTAGGGTTAGGGTTAGGGTTAGGGTTAGGGTTAGGGTTAGGGTTAGGGTTAGGGTTAGGGTTAGGGTTAGGGTTAGGGTTAGGGTTAGGGTTAGGGTTAGGGTTAGGGTTAGGGTTAGGGTTAGGGTTAGGGTTAGGGTTAGGGTTAGGGTTAGGGTTAGGGTTAGGGTTAGGGTTAGGGTTAGGGTTAGGGTTAGGGTTAGGGTTAGGGTTAGGGTTAGGGTTAGGGTTAGGGTTAGGGTTAGGGTTAGGGTTAGGGTTAGGGTTAGGGTTAGGGTTAGGGTTAGGGTTAGGGTTAGGGTTAGGGTTAGGGTTAGGGTTAGGGTTAGGGTTAGGGTTAGGGTTAGGGTTAGGGTTAGGGTTAGGGTTAGGGTTAGGGTTAGGGTTAGGGTTAGGGTTAGGGTTAGGGTTAGGGTTAGGGTTAGGGTTAGGGTTAGGGTTAGGGTTAGGGTTAGGGTTAGGGTTAGGGTTAGGGTTAGGGTTAGGGTTAGGGTTAGGGTTAGGGTTAGGGTTAGGGTTAGGGTTAGGGTTAGGGTTAGGGTTAGGGTTAGGGTTAGGGTTAGGGTTAGGGTTAGGGTTAGGGTTAGGGTTAGGGTTAGGGTTAGGGTTAGGGTTAGGGTTAGGGTTAGGGTTAGGGTTAGGGTTAGGGTTAGGGTTAGGGTTAGGGTTAGGGTTAGGGTTAGGGTTAGGGTTAGGGTTAGGGTTAGGGTTAGGGTTAGGGTTAGGGTTAGGGTTAGGGTTAGGGTTAGGGTTAGGGTTAGGGTTAGGGTTAGGGTTAGGGTTAGGGTTAGGGTTAGGGTTAGGGTTAGGGTTAGGGTTAGGGTTAGGGTTAGGGTTAGGGTTAGGGTTAGGGTTAGGGTTAGGGTTAGGGTTAGGGTTAGGGTTAGGGTTAGGGTTAGGGTTAGGGTTAGGGTTAGGGTTAGGGTTAGGGTTAGGGTTAGGGTTAGGGTTAGGGTTAGGGTTAGGGTTAGGGTTAGGGTTAGGGTTAGGGTTAGGGTTAGGGTTAGGGTTAGGGTTAGGGTTAGGGTTAGGGTTAGGGTTAGGGTTAGGGTTAGGGTTAGGGTTAGGGTTAGGGTTAGGGTTAGGGTTAGGGTTAGGGTTAGGGTTAGGGTTAGGGTTAGGGTTAGGGTTAGGGTTAGGGTTAGGGTTAGGGTTAGGGTTAGGGTTAGGGTTAGGGTTAGGGTTAGGGTTAGGGTTAGGGTTAGGGTTAGGGTTAGGGTTAGGGTTAGGGTTAGGGTTAGGGTTAGGGTTAGGGTTAGGGTTAGGGTTAGGGTTAGGGTTAGGGTTAGGGTTAGGGTTAGGGTTAGGGTTAGGGTTAGGGTTAGGGTTAGGGTTAGGGTTAGGGTTAGGGTTAGGGTTAGGGTTAGGGTTAGGGTTAGGGTTAGGGTTAGGGTTAGGGTTAGGGTTAGGGTTAGGGTTAGGGTTAGGGTTAGGGTTAGGGTTAGGGTTAGGGTTAGGGTTAGGGTTAGGGTTAGGGTTAGGGTTAGGGTTAGGGTTAGGGTTAGGGTTAGGGTTAGGGTTAGGGTTAGGGTTAGGGTTAGGGTTAGGGTTAGGGTTAGGGTTAGGGTTAGGGTTAGGGTTAGGGTTAGGGTTAGGGTTAGGGTTAGGGTTAGGGTTAGGGTTAGGGTTAGGGTTAGGGTTAGGGTTAGGGTTAGGGTTAGGGTTAGGGTTAGGGTTAGGGTTAGGGTTAGGGTTAGGGTTAGGGTTAGGGTTAGGGTTAGGGTTAGGGTTAGGGTTAGGGTTAGGGTTAGGGTTAGGGTTAGGGTTAGGGTTAGGGTTAGGGTTAGGGTTAGGGTTAGGGTTAGGGTTAGGGTTAGGGTTAGGGTTAGGGTTAGGGTTAGGGTTAGGGTTAGGGTTAGGGTTAGGGTTAGGGTTAGGGTTAGGGTTAGGGTTAGGGTTAGGGTTAGGGTTAGGGTTAGGGTTAGGGTTAGGGTTAGGGTTAGGGTTAGGGTTAGGGTTAGGGTTAGGGTTAGGGTTAGGGTTAGGGTTAGGGTTAGGGTTAGGGTTAGGGTTAGGGTTAGGGTTAGGGTTAGGGTTAGGGTTAGGGTTAGGGTTAGGGTTAGGGTTAGGGTTAGGGTTAGGGTTAGGGTTAGGGTTAGGGTTAGGGTTAGGGTTAGGGTTAGGGTTAGGGTTAGGGTTAGGGTTAGGGTTAGGGTTAGGGTTAGGGTTAGGGTTAGGGTTAGGGTTAGGGTTAGGGTTAGGGTTAGGGTTAGGGTTAGGGTTAGGGTTAGGGTTAGGGTTAGGGTTAGGGTTAGGGTTAGGGTTAGGGTTAGGGTTAGGGTTAGGGTTAGGGTTAGGGTTAGGGTTAGGGTTAGGGTTAGGGTTAGGGTTAGGGTTAGGGTTAGGGTTAGGGTTAGGGTTAGGGTTAGGGTTAGGGTTAGGGTTAGGGTTAGGGTTAGGGTTAGGGTTAGGGTTAGGGTTAGGGTTAGGGTTAGGGTTAGGGTTAGGGTTAGGGTTAGGGTTAGGGTTAGGGTTAGGGTTAGGGTTAGGGTTAGGGTTAGGGTTAGGGTTAGGGTTAGGGTTAGGGTTAGGGTTAGGGTTAGGGTTAGGGTTAGGGTTAGGGTTAGGGTTAGGGTTAGGGTTAGGGTTAGGGTTAGGGTTAGGGTTAGGGTTAGGGTTAGGGTTAGGGTTAGGGTTAGGGTTAGGGTTAGGGTTAGGGTTAGGGTTAGGGTTAGGGTTAGGGTTAGGGTTAGGGTTAGGGTTAGGGTTAGGGTTAGGGTTAGGGTTAGGGTTAGGGTTAGGGTTAGGGTTAGGGTTAGGGTTAGGGTTAGGGTTAGGGTTAGGGTTAGGGTTAGGGTTAGGGTTAGGGTTAGGGTTAGGGTTAGGGTTAGGGTTAGGGTTAGGGTTAGGGTTAGGGTTAGGGTTAGGGTTAGGGTTAGGGTTAGGGTTAGGGTTAGGGTTAGGGTTAGGGTTAGGGTTAGGGTTAGGGTTAGGGTTAGGGTTAGGGTTAGGGTTAGGGTTAGGGTTAGGGTTAGGGTTAGGGTTAGGGTTAGGGTTAGGGTTAGGGTTAGGGTTAGGGTTAGGGTTAGGGTTAGGGTTAGGGTTAGGGTTAGGGTTAGGGTTAGGGTTAGGGTTAGGGTTAGGGTTAGGGTTAGGGTTAGGGTTAGGGTTAGGGTTAGGGTCTAGGGTTAGGGTTAGGGTTAGGGTTAGGGTTAGGGTTAGGGTTAGGGTTAGGGTTAGGGTTAGGGTTAGGGTTAGGGTTAGGGTTAGGGTTAGGGTTAGGGTTAGGGTTAGGGTTAGGGTTAGGGTTAGGGTTAGGGTTAGGGTTAGGGTTAGGGTTAGGGTTAGGGTTAGGGTTAGGGTTAGGGTTAGGGTTAGGGTTAGGGTTAGGGTTAGGGTTAGGGTTAGGGTTAGGGTTAGGGTTAGGGTTAGGGTTAGGGTTAGGGTTAGGGTTAGGGTTAGGGTTAGGGTTAGGGTTAGGGTTAGGGTTAGGGTTAGGGTTAGGGTTAGGGTTAGGGTTAGGGTTAGGGTTAGGGTTAGGGTTAGGGTTAGGGTTAGGGTTAGGGTTAGGGTTAGGGTTAGGGTTAGGGTTAGGGTTAGGGTTAGGGTTAGGGTTAGGGTTAGGGTTAGGGTTAGGGTTAGGGTTAGGGTTAGGGTTAGGGTTAGGGTTAGGGTTAGGGTTAGGGTTAGGGTTAGGGTTAGGGTTAGGGTTAGGGTTAGGGTTAGGGTTAGGGTTAGGGTTAGGGTTAGGGTTAGGGTTAGGGTTAGGGTTAGGGTTAGGGTTAGGGTTAGGGTTAGGGTTAGGGTTAGGGTTAGGGTTAGGGTTAGGGTTAGGGTTAGGGTTAGGGTTAGGGTTAGGGTTAGGGTTAGGGTTAGGGTTAGGGTTAGGGTTAGGGTTAGGGTTAGGGTTAGGGTTAGGGTTAGGGTTAGGGTTAGGGTTAGGGTTAGGGTTAGGGTTAGGGTTAGGGTTAGGGTTAGGGTTAGGGTTAGGGTTAGGGTTAGGGTTAGGGTTAGGGTTAGGGTTAGGGTTAGGGTTAGGGTTAGGGTTAGGGTTAGGGTTAGGGTTAGGGTTAGGGTTAGGGTTAGGGTTAGGGTTAGGGTTAGGGTTAGGGTTAGGGTTAGGGTTAGGGTTAGGGTTAGGGTTAGGGTTAGGGTTAGGGTTAGGGTTAGGGTTAGGGTTAGGGTTAGGGTTAGGGTTAGGGTTAGGGTTAGGGTTAGGGTTAGGGTTAGGGTTAGGGTTAGGGTTAGGGTTAGGGTTAGGGTTAGGGTTAGGGTTAGGGTTAGGGTTAGGGTTAGGGTTAGGGTTAGGGTTAGGGTTAGGGTTAGGGTTAGGGTTAGGGTTAGGGTTAGGGTTAGGGTTAGGGTTAGGGTTAGGGTTAGGGTTAGGGTTAGGGTTAGGGTTAGGGTTAGGGTTAGGGTTAGGGTTAGGGTTAGGGTTAGGGTTAGGGTTAGGGTTAGGGTTAGGGTTAGGGTTAGGGTTAGGGTTAGGGTTAGGGTTAGGGTTAGGGTTAGGGTTAGGGTTAGGGTTAGGGTTAGGGTTAGGGTTAGGGTTAGGGTTAGGGTTAGGGTTAGGGTTAGGGTTAGGGTTAGGGTTAGGGTTAGGGTTAGGGTTAGGGTTAGGGTTAGGGTTAGGGTTAGGGTTAGGGTTAGGGTTAGGGTTAGGGTTAGGGTTAGGGTTAGGGTTAGGGTTAGGGTTAGGGTTAGGGTTAGGGTTAGGGTTAGGGTTAGGGTTAGGGTTAGGGTTAGGGTTAGGGTTAGGGTTAGGGTTAGGGTTAGGGTTAGGGTTAGGGTTAGGGTTAGGGTTAGGGTTAGGGTTAGGGTTAGGGTTAGGGTTAGGGTTAGGGTTAGGGTTAGGGTTAGGGTTAGGGTTAGGGTTAGGGTTAGGGTTAGGGTTAGGGTTAGGGTTAGGGTTAGGGTTAGGGTTAGGGTTAGGGTTAGGGTTAGGGTTAGGGTTAGGGTTAGGGTTAGGGTTAGGGTTAGGGTTAGGGTTAGGGTTAGGGTTAGGGTTAGGGTTAGGGTTAGGGTTAGGGTTAGGGTTAGGGTTAGGGTTAGGGTTAGGGTTAGGGTTAGGGTTAGGGTTAGGGTTAGGGTTAGGGTTAGGGTTAGGGTTAGGGTTAGGGTTAGGGTTAGGGTTAGGGTTAGGGTTAGGGTTAGGGTTAGGGTTAGGGTTAGGGTTAGGGTTAGGGTTAGGGTTAGGGTTAGGGTTAGGGTTAGGGTTAGGGTTAGGGTTAGGGTTAGGGTTAGGGTTAGGGTTAGGGTTAGGGTTAGGGTTAGGGTTAGGGTTAGGGTTAGGGTTAGGGTTAGGGTTAGGGTTAGGGTTAGGGTTAGGGTTAGGGTTAGGGTTAGGGTTAGGGTTAGGGTTAGGGTTAGGGTTAGGGTTAGGGTTAGGGTTAGGGTTAGGGTTAGGGTTAGGGTTAGGGTTAGGGTTAGGGTTAGGGTTAGGGTTAGGGTTAGGGTTAGGGTTAGGGTTAGGGTTAGGGTTAGGGTTAGGGTTAGGGTTAGGGTTAGGGTTAGGGTTAGGGTTAGGGTTAGGGTTAGGGTTAGGGTTAGGGTTAGGGTTAGGGTTAGGGTTAGGGTTAGGGTTAGGGTTAGGGTTAGGGTTAGGGTTAGGGTTAGGGTTAGGGTTAGGGTTAGGGTTAGGGTTAGGGTTAGGGTTAGGGTTAGGGTTAGGGTTAGGGTTAGGGTTAGGGTTAGGGTTAGGGTTAGGGTTAGGGTTAGGGTTAGGGTTAGGGTTAGGGTTAGGGTTAGGGTTAGGGTTAGGGTTAGGGTTAGGGTTAGGGTTAGGGTTAGGGTTAGGGTTAGGGTTAGGGTTAGGGTTAGGGTTAGGGTTAGGGTTAGGGTTAGGGTTAGGGTTAGGGTTAGGGTTAGGGTTAGGGTTAGGGTTAGGGTTAGGGTTAGGGTTAGGGTTAGGGTTAGGGTTAGGGTTAGGGTTAGGGTTAGGGTTAGGGTTAGGGTTAGGGTTAGGGTTAGGGTTAGGGTTAGGGTTAGGGTTAGGGTTAGGGTTAGGGTTAGGGTTAGGGTTAGGGTTAGGGTTAGGGTTAGGGTTAGGGTTAGGGTTAGGGTTAGGGTTAGGGTTAGGGTTAGGGTTAGGGTTAGGGTTAGGGTTAGGGTTAGGGTTAGGGTTAGGGTTAGGGTTAGGGTTAGGGTTAGGGTTAGGGTTAGGGTTAGGGTTAGGGTTAGGGTTAGGGTTAGGGTTAGGGTTAGGGTTAGGGTTAGGGTTAGG
>NC_092717.1:257260227-257325227 GCF_047496885.1 Scyliorhinus torazame | reverse complement strand
CCCTCACTCGCCCCCCTCACTCACTCCCCACACATTCACTCCGCCCCTCACTCTCCCCCCTCACTATCCCCGCTCACTCTCCCCTCACTCTCCCTCCTCGCTCCCCCCTCACTCCCCCCCTCACTCCCCCCCTCACTCCCCCCCTCACTCCCCCCTCACTCCCCCCTCACTCCCCCCCTCACTCCCCCCTTCACTCCCCCCTCACTCCCCCCTTCACTCCCCCCTCACTCCCCCCCTCACTCCCCCCCTCACTCCCCCCTCACTCCCCCCTCACTCCCCCCCTCACTCCCCCCCTCACTCCCCCCTCACTCCCCCCTCACTCCCCCCTCACTCCCCCCCTCACTCCCCCCCTCACTGCCCCCCTCACTCCCCCCTCACTCACTCCCCACACATTCACTCTCCCCCCCTCACTCTCCCCCCCTCACTCTCCCCCCCTCACTCTCCCCCCCTCACTCTCCCCCCCTCACTCTCCCCCCCTCACTCTCACCCCCTCACTCTCCCCCCCTCACTCTTCCCCCCTCACTCTTCCCCCCTCACTCTTCCCCCCTCACTCCCCCCCTCACCCCCCCTCACCCCCCCCTCACTCCCCCCTCACTCCCCCCTCACTCCCCCCTCACTCCCCCCTCACTCCCCCCTCACTCCCCCCTCACTCCCCCCCTCACTCCCCCCCTCACTCCCCCGCTCACTCCCCTGCTCACTCCCCCCTCACTCCCCCCTCACTCCCCCCTCACTCCCCTGCTCACTCCCCTGCTCACTCCCCCCTCACTCACTCCCCCCTCACTCACTCCCCACACATTCACTCCCCACACATTCACTCTCCCCCCCTCACTCTCCCCCCCTCACTCTCCCCCCCTCACTCTCCCCCCTCACTCTCCCCCCCTCACTCTCCCCCCCTCACTCTCCCCCCCTCACTCTCCCCCCCTCACTCTCCCCCCCCTCACTCTCCTCCCCTCACTCTCCCCCCCTCACTCTCCCCCCCTCACTCTCCTCCCCTCACTCTCCCCCCCTCACTCTCCCCCCCTCACTCTCCCCCCCCTCACTCTCCCCCCCTCACTCCCCCCCCCCCTCACTCTCCCCCCCTCACTCTCCCCCCCTCACTCTCCCCCCCTCACTCTCCCCCCCTCACTCTCCCCCCCTCACTCTCCCCCCCTCACTCTTCCCCCCTCACTCTTCCCCCCTCACTCTTCCCCCCTCACTCTTCCCCCCTCACTCTTCCCCCCTCACTCTTCCCCCCTCACTCTCCCCCCCTCACTCTCCCCCCCTCACTCTCCCCCCCTCACTCTCCCCCCCTCACTCTCCCCCCCTCACTCTCCCCCCCCTCACTCTCCCCCCCTCACTCCCCCCCCTCACTCTCCCCCCCTCACTCTCCCCCCCTCACTCTCCCCCCCTCACTCTCCCCCCCTCACTCTCCCCCCCTCACTCTCCCCCCCTCACTCTCCCCCCCTCACTCTCCCCCCCTCACTCTTCCCCCCTCACTCTTCCCCCCTCACTCTTCCCCCCTCACTCTTCCCCCCTCACTCTTCCCCCTCACTCTTCCCCCCTCACTCTTCCCCCCTCACCCTTCCCCCCTCACTCTTCCCCCCTCACTCTTCCCCCTCACTCTTCCCCCCCTCACTCTTCCCCCCCTCACTCTTCCCCCCCTCACTCTTCCCCCCCTCACTCTTCCCCCCCTCACTCTTCCCCCCTCACCCTTCCCCCCTCACCCTTCCCCCCTCACTCTTCCCCCCTCACTCTTCCCCCCTCACTCTTCCCCCCTCACTCTTCCCCCCCTCACTCTTCCCCCCCTCACTCTTCCCCCCCTCACTCTTCCCCCCCTCACTCTTCCCCCCCCTCACTCTTCCCCCCCTCACTCTCCCCCTCACTCTCCCCCTCTCTCCCCCCTCACTTTCCCCCCTCGCTCCCCCCTCGTTCCCCCCTCGTTTCCCCTCGCTCCCTCCTCGCCCTCGCTCCCCCCTCGCACTCGCTCCCCCCTCGCCCTCGCTCCCCCTCACTCCCCCTCGCTCCCCCCTCGCTCTCACTCCACCCTCACTCCCACATGCTCCCCCCTCACCCTCGCTCCCCCTTCACTCCCCCTCGCACTCACTCCCCCCTCACTCCCCCCTCACGCCCCCTTCGCCCACGCTTCCTTTCGCCCTCGCTCCCCCTCGCCCTCACTCCCCCTCGCACTCGCTCCCCCCTCGCTCCCCCCTCGCTCCCCCTCGCCCTCGCCCCCACCTCACTCCCTTCTCGCTCCCCCCTCACTCCCCCTCGCCCTTGCTCCCCCTCGCTGCCCCTCGCCCTCGCTCCCCCCTCGCTCCCCCTCACCCTCGCTCACCCCTCGCCCTCGCTCCCCCCTCGCTCCCCCTCACCCTCGCTCCCACCCTCGCTCCCCCCCTCGCTCCCCCCCTCGCTCCCCCTCCCTCCCCCCTCGCCCTCGCTCTCCCCTTACTCCCCCTCGCCCTCGCCCCCCCCTCGCTCCCCCCCTCACTCGCCCCCCTCACTCGCCCCTCTCACCCCCTCGCTCCCCCTCACTCACTCCCCACACATTCACTCCGCCCCTCACTCTCCCCCCTCACTATCCCCGCTCACTCTCCCCCTTCACTCTCCCCTCACTCTCCCCTCACTCTCCCCTCACTCTCCCCTCACTCTCCCCTCACTCTCCCCTCACTCTCCCTCCTCGCTCCCCCCTCACTCTCCCCCCTCACTCTCCCCCCTCACTCCCCCCCTCACTCCCCCCTCACTCCCCCCCCTCACTCCCCCCCCTCACTCCCCCCCCTCACTCCCCCCCCTCACTCCCCCCCCCTCACTCCCCCCCCTCACTCCCCCCCATCACTCCCCCCCCTCACTCCCCCCCCTCACTCCCCCCCTCACTCCCCCCCTCACTCCCCCCCTCACTCCCCCCCTCACTCCCCCCCTCACTCCCCCCTCACTCCCCCCCTCACTCCCCCCTCACTCCCCCCTCACTCCCCCCCTCACTCCCCCCTCACTCCCCCCTCACTCCCCCCCTCACTCCCCCCCTCACTGCCCCCCTCACTCCCCCCTCACTCACTCCCCACACATTCACTCCCCACACATTCACTCTCCCCCCCTCACTCTCCCCCCCTCACTCTCCCCCCCTCACTCTCCCCCCCTCACTCTCCCCCCTCACTCTCCCCCCCTCACTCTCCCCCCTCACTCTCCCCCCCTCACTCTTCCCCCCTCACTCTTCCCCCCTCACTCTTCCCCCCTCACTCTTCCCCCCCTCACTCTTCCCCCCCTCACTCTTCCCCCCCTCACTCTTCCCCCCCCTCACTCTTCCCCCCCCTCACTCTTCCCCCCCCTCACTCCCCCCCCTCACTCCCCCCCCCTCACTCCCCCCCCTCACTCCCCCCCCTCACTCCCCCCCCCTCACTCCCCCCCCCTCACTCCCCCCTCACTCCCCCCCTCACTCCCCCCCTCACTCCCCCCCTCACTCCCCCCCTCACTCTCCCCCTCTCTCCCCCCTCACTTTCCCCCCTCGCTCCCCCCTCGTTCCCCCCTCGTTTCCCCTCGCTCCCTCCTCGCCCTCGCTCCCCCCTCGCACTCGCTCCCCCCTCGCCCTCGCTCCCCCTCACTCCCCCTCGCTCCCCCCTCGCTCTCACTCCCCCCTCACTCCCACATGCTCCCCCCTCACCCTCGCTCCCCCTTCACTCCCCCTCGCACTCACTCCCCCCTCACTCCCCCTCACGCCCCCTTCGCCCACGCTTCCTTTCGCCCTCGCTCCCCCTCGCCCTCACTCCCCCTCGCACTCGCTCCCCCC
Source organism: Scyliorhinus torazame (assembly GCF_047496885.1). Taxonomy (NCBI): domain Eukaryota; kingdom Metazoa; phylum Chordata; class Chondrichthyes; order Carcharhiniformes; family Scyliorhinidae; genus Scyliorhinus; species Scyliorhinus torazame. The sequence goes on along the minus strand of NC_092717.1, from coordinate 257,321,470 downwards.
TCGCTCCCCCCTCGCTCCCCCTCGCCCTCGCCCCCACCTCACTCCCTTCTCGCTCCCCCCTCACTCCCCCTCGCCCTTGCTCCCCCTCGCTCCCCCTCGCCCTCGCTCCCCCCTCGCTCCCCCTCACCCTCGCTCACCCCTCGCCCTCGCTCCCCCCTCGCTCCCTCTCACCCTCGCTCCCCCCCTCGCACCCCCCCTCGCTCCCCCCTCCCTCCCCCCTCGCCCTCGCTCTCCCCTTACTCCCCCCCGCCCTCGCCCCCCCCTCGCTCCCCCTCGCTCCCCCCTCGCTCCCCCCTCGCTCCCCCCTCGCTCCCCCTCCCTCCCCCCTCGCCCTCGCTCTCCCCTTTCTCCCCCTCGCCCTCACTCCCCCCTCGCCCTCGCTCCCCCTCACCCTCGCTCACCCCTCGCCCTCGCTCCCCCCTCGCTCCCCCTCACCCTCGCTCCCCGCTCGCTCCCCCCTCGCTCCCCCTCCCTCCCCCTCCCTCCCCCCTCGCCCTCACTCCCCCTTCGCTCCCCCCTCGCCCTCGCTCCCCCCTTGCTCACCCCTCGCCCTCGCTCCCCCTCGCCCTTGTTCCCCACTCGCTCCACCTCGGCCTCGCTCCCCCCTCGCTCCCCCCTCACCCTCACTCCCCCCTCGCTCCCCCCTCGCACTCGCTCCCCCCTGTCTCACCCTCGCTCTCACTCCCCCCTCACTCCCCCTTCACTCCCCTCTCACTCCCCCTCGCTCTCGCTCCCCCTCGCTCCTCACTCCCCCCTCGCACTCGCTCCCCCCTCTCTCCCCCCTCGCTCTCACTCCCCCCTCACTGCCCCCTCGACCTCGCCTCGCCCTCGCTCCCCTCTCACTCTCGCTCCCCCTCACTCCCCCTTCACTCCCCTCTCACTCCCCCGTCACCCCCGCTCTTGCTCCCCCCTCTCTCTCGCTCTCCCCCCCCCCCCCCCCGGGCTGTCGCTCCCAGCTCCCCCTCCTCTACCCCCTGGGGAGCGGAGTTCGGAGAAACACAGGTTTCAGTGAGGAACTGAAGGGAATTAGTATCAGTAAAGAAATGGTTTTGGGGAAATTAATGGGATTGAAGGCGGATAAATCTCCATCCAGTAAATTGAAGGGCTGTAGGTGAGGTTGATCTTAGATCAGGATAAGTGCTCGGCACAACATCGAGGGCCGAAGGGCCTGTTCTGCGCTGGACTGGTCTCTGTTCTATTATGATTGGAATGGGTGTAAATTGAGAGAGGCGGAGACTCAGCGAGACCTTGTGCACCAGTCGCTGAAGGTAAGCGGCAGCTGCAGCAGGCGGTAAAGAAGGTTAATGGTTTGTTGGCCTTCATTGCGAGAGGTTTCGAGTACAGAAGCAGGGATGTGTTGCTGCAATTGTACAGGGTCTTGGTGAGGCCACACCTGGAGTATTGTGGGCAGTTTTGGTCTCCTTCTCTGAGGAAGGATGTTCTTGCTCTCGAGGGAGAGCAGCGAAGGTTTACCAGACTGATTCCAGGGATGGCGGGACTGACATATGGGGAGAGACTAAGTCGGTTAGGATTATATTACAAAGAAAAGTACAGCACAGAACATAGAACATAGAAAATACAGCACAGAACAGGCCCTTCGGCCCACGATGTTGTGCCGAACCTTTGTCCTAGATTAATCATAGATTATCATTGAATTTACAGTGCAGAAGGAGGCCATTCGGCCCTTTGAGTCTGCACCGGCTCCCGGAAAGAGCACCCTACCCAAACTCAACACCTCCACCCAACACCAAGGGCAATTTGGACATTAAGGGCAATTTATGATTGGTCAATTCACCTAACCCGCACATCTTTGGACTGTGGGAGGAAACCGGAGCACCCGGAGGAAACCCATGCAGACACGGGGAGGACGCGCAGACTCCGCACAGACAATGACCCAAGCCGGAATCGAACCTGGGACCATGGAGCTGTGAAGCAATTGTGCTATCCACAATGCTACCGTGCTGCCCTTAAGAACAAATAAATCTACACTATATCATTTTACCGTAATCCATGTACCTATCCAATAGCTGCTTGAAGGCCCCTAATGTTTCCGACTCAACTACTTCCACAGGCAGTGCATTCCATGCCCCCACTACTCTCTGGGTAAAGAACCTACCTCTGATATCCCTCCTATATCTTCCAACTTTCACCTTAAATTTATGTCCCCTTGTAATGGTGTGTTCCACCCGGGGAAAAAGTCTCTGACTGTCTACTCTATCTATTCCCCTGATCATCTTATAAACCTCTATCAAGTCGCCCCTCATCCTTCTCCGCTCTAATGAGAAAAGGCCTAGCACCCTCAACCTTTCCTCGTAAGACCTACTCTCCATTCCAGGCAACATCCTGGTAAATCTTCTTTGCACCTTTTCCAGAGCTTCCACATCCTTCCTAAAATGAGGCGAGTAGAACTGTACACAGTACTCCAAATGTGGCCTTACCAAAGTTTTGTACAGCTGCATCATCACCTCACGGCTCTTAAATTCAATCCCTCTGTTAATGAACGCGAGCACACCATAGGCCTTCTTCACAGCTCTATCCACTTGAGTGGCAACTTTCAAAGATGTATGAACATAGACCCCAAGATCTCTCTGGCTCCTCCACAATGCCAAGAACTCTACCGTTAACCCTGTATTCCGCATTCATATTTGTCCTTCCAAAATGGCTAACCTCTCACTTTTCAGGGTTAAACTCCATCTGCCACTTCTCAGCCCAGCTCTGCATCCTATCTATGTCTCTTTGCAGCCGACAACAGCCCTCCTTACTATCCACAACTCCACCAATCTTCGTATCGTCTGCAAATTTACTGACCCACCCTTCAACTCCCTCATCCAAGTCATTAATGAAAATCACAAACAGCAGAGGACCCAGAACTGATCCCTGCGGTACGCCACTGGTAACTGGGCTCCAGGCTGAATATTTGCCATCCACCACCACTCTCTGACTTCTATCGGTTAGCCAGTTCGTTATCCAACTGGCCAAATTTCCCACTATCCCATGCCTCCTTACTTTGTGCAGAAGCCTACCATGGGGAACTTTATCAAATGCCTTACTAAAATCCATGTACACTACATCCACTGCTTTACCTTCATCCACATGCTTGGTCACCTCCTCAAAGAATTCAATAAGATTTGTAAGGCAAGACCTACCCCTCACAAATCCGTGCTGACTATCCCTAATCAAGCAGTGTCTTTCCAGATGCTCAGAAATCCTATCCTTCAGTACCCTTTCCATTACTTTGCCTACCACCGAAGTAAGACTAACTGGCCTGTAATTCCCAGGGTTATCCCTAGTCCCTTTTTTGAACAGGGGCACGACATTCGCCACTCTCCAATCCCCTGGTACCACCCCTGTTGACAGTGAGGACGAAAAGATCATTGCCAACGGCTCTGCAATTTCATCTCTTGCTTCCCATAGAATCCTTGGATATATCCCGTCAGGCCCGGGGGACTTGTCTATCCTCAAGTTTTTCAAAATGCCCAACACATCTTCCTTCCTGACAAGTATTTCCTCGAGCTTACTAATCTGTTTCACACTGTCCTCTCCAACAATATCGCCCCTCTCATTTGTAAATACAGAAGAAAAGTACTCATTCAAGACCTCTCCTATCTCTTCAGACTCAATACACAATCTCCCGCTACTGTCCTTGATCGGACCTACCCTCGCTCTAGTCATTCTCATATTTCTCACATATGTGTAAAAGGCCTTGGGGTTTTCCTTGATCCTACCCGCCAGAGATTGTTCATGCCCTCTCTTAGCTCTCCTAATCCCTTTCTTCAGTTCCCTCCTGGCTATCTTGTATCCCTCCAATGCCCTGTCTGAACCTTGTTTCCTCAGCCTTACATAAGTCACCTTTTTCCTTTTAACAAGACATTCAACCTCTCTTGTCAACCATGGTTCCCTCACTCGACCATCTCTTCCCTGCCTGACAGGGACATACATATCAAGGACACGTAGCACCTGTTCCTCGAACAAGTTCCACATTTCACTTGTGTCCTTCCCTGCCAGCCTATGTTCCCAACTTATGCACTTCAATTCTTGTCTGACAACATCGTATTTACCCTTCCCCCAATTGTAAACCTTGCCCTGTTGCACGTACCTATCCCTCTCCATTACTAAAGTGAAAGTCACAGAATTGTGGTCACTATCTCCAAAATGCTCCCCCACTAACAAATCTATCACTTGCCCTGGTTCATTACCCAGTACTAAATCCAATATTGCCCCTCCTCTGGTTGGACAATCTACATACTGTGTTAGAACAGCTTCCTGGACACACTGCACAAACACCACCCCATCCAAACTATTTGATCTAAAGAGTTTCCACTCAATATTTGGGAAGTTAAAGTCGCCCATGTCTACTACCCTATGACTTCTGCACCTTTCCAAAATCTGTTTCCCAATCTGTTCCTCCACATCTCTGCTACTATTGGGGGGCCTATAGAAAACTCCTAACAAGGTGACTGCTCCTTTCCTATTTCTGACTTCAACCCATACTACCTCAATAGGCTGATACTCCTCAAACTGCCTTTCTGCAGCTGTTATACTATCTCTAATTAACAATGCCACCCCCCACCTCTTTTACCACCCTCCCTAATCTTATTGAAACATCTATAACCAGGGACCTCCAACAACCATTTCTGCCCCTCTTCTATCCAAGTTTCCGTGATGGCCACCACATCGTAGTCCCAAGTACCGATCCATGCCTTAAGTTCACCCACCTTATTCCTGATGCTTCTTGCGTTGAAGTATACACACTTCAACCCATCTCCGTGCCTGCAAATACTCTCCTTTGTCAGTGTTCCCTTCCCCACTGCCTCACTACACGCTTTGGCGTCCTGAATATCGGCTACCTTAGTTGCTGGACTACAAATCCGGTTCCCATTCCCTTGCCAAATTAGTTTAAACCCTCCCGAAGAGTACTAGCAAACCTCCCTCCCAGGATATTGGTGCCCCTCTGGTTCAGATGCAACCCGTCCTGCTTGTACAGGTCCCACCTTCCCCAGAATGGGCTCCAATTATCCAATTATTACAGGGGGCGGGATTCTCCAATAATGGGGCTTTGTTCCCAGGTCCGCGTCAAAATGCGGGCGTTTCACTCTGGACTTTCCTTAAGAATGTCCTGAGTGATTCACCTCCGTGCAGGGGGCTGACAGGGCCCCGGAGTGCTCCTCGCAGCTCTGGCTGCAGATACGGGGCCGCGCACCTTCGGTCGGGGTCCGCACACGTGCACTGCCTGCGGCCTCCTCGCGGATTCACACTGCGGACCATGATGAACGAAGTAGGTCCCCCCGAGGTCGCGCGTGTCCGCCAGTCGGTGCTGCCCGATCGCTAGCCTTGCCGTCCATGAGCCCCCCCCCACCGATGAAGGATCCCCCGCCCCCCCCCACCCCACCAGGGCAGCCGCGGACTGAGTCCACAACCGCTACTGGCTGTACGCGACAGGTAAAACATGGCTAGAACCAGGCCGTCGGGAACTCGCCCAGTTTTCCTGGGAGAATCGCCATGGGGGCCTCTGGCAATGCCCCTTACCCGCTCCGTGTGGACCGCACACACGCAATTCGCGGCGATTCCCCGGGGAGCAGTGTCGGAATGGATTACGATGTTAATTCTCCGCCCCCGCACCGATCGCGCTTTTGGCGTGGCGGCTCGTAGAATCCCACCCAGGCCCTTCGGCCCCCCAAGCCTGTGCCAATCATGCTGCCCTGACTAAAAATACAGCCTCCTGCCCTCACTCGGTCCGTCTCCCTCTATTTCCTCCCTATTCATCGACCCATCCAGATGCCTCTTAAATGTCACTAATATGCTGTTTCCACCACATCCTCTGGCAGCGCGTTCCAGGCACCCACCGCTCTGTGTGAAAAACTTACCCCGCACATCTCCCTTAAACTCCCCCCTCTCACCTTGAACCTGTGCCCCTGTAATTGACACTCCCCCCATCCCTCCCCCTCTCCCCCATTCCCCCCCTTGGAAAAGCCTCTGACTATCCACTCTGTCTGTTCCTCTCATAATTTTGTAGACCTCTATCAGGTCTCCCCTCAGCCTCCATCTTTCCAGTGAAAACAATCCTAGTTTATTCAACCGCTCCTCATAGCTAATGCCCTCCATACCAGGCAACATCCTGGTGAACCTTCTTTGCACTCTCTCCAAAGCTTCCACATTTCCACATCCTTCTGATAATGCGGTGACCAGAACTGCACGCATTACTCCAAATGCGGCCTAACCAAGGTTTTATACAGCTGCAACATGATTTGCCAGCTCCTGTACTCAATACCCCGGCAGATGAAGCATGCCCTATGCCTCCTGAATCACCTTGGCCACCTGTGTTAGGGAACTGTGGACCTGCACGCCCAGATCCCTCTGTATGTTAATGTTCCGAAGGGTTCTGCCATTTACAGTATAATTCATATCTAGATTTGATCCTCCAAAATGCATCACTTCACATTTGTCCAGATTAAACTCCATCTGCCATTTCTGTGCCCAAGTCTCCAATCTATCTATATCCTGTTGTATCCTCTGACAACCCTCGGCACTATCAGGAACTCTGTCAATCTTCGTGCCACTCACAAACTTACTAACCAGACCACCCACATTTTCTTCCAGATCATTTATATGCACTACAAACATCAGAGGTCCCAGCACTGATCCCTGCGGAACACCACTAGCTTCAGATCTCCAATCTGAGAAACACCCTTCCACCATTACTCTGTCTTCTATAACCGAGCCAGTTCTGTATCCATCCACCCAGCCCACCCCGAATCCCATGTGATTTTAGTTTTTGTACCAGTCATCAGTCTGCCATGTGGGGCCTTGTCAAACTCCTTACTAATGTCCACATAGACTACATCCACAGCCCTGCCCTCATCAATTTTCTTTGTCACCTCTTTAAAAAAACTCAATCAGGTTGGTGAGACCTGACCTTCCCCGGACAAAACCATGCTGCCTGTCACTAACTAGTCCATTTTCCCCAAATGTGCATATATCCTGTCCCTCCGTATCTTTTCCAAAAGCTTCCCCACCAATGAAACTCAGAAAGCCAGCAGACAGGGGCAGCAGGTAATCAGTAAAGGTGATGGAATATTGGCCCTTATTCCAAAAGGGCTGGGGTATCAGAGTCGGGAAGTCTTGCTGAAACTCCACATCGATATCTGTTAAGGCCCCAGCTATTTCCCCCGTTGCCTCCCACAGAAACCTGGAATAGATCCCATCCGGCCCCGGGGACTTGTCTACCTTAATGCAATTTAGGACACTCAACACTTCCTCCTTTTATATATTGACGTTCTCAAGAGTGTTGTTCACACACCTTTCCCTGACCTCAACATCCGTCATGTCCTTCTCCCTGACCTCAACATCCGTCATGTCCTTCTCCCTGATCTCAACATCCGTCATGTCCTTCTCCCTGACCTCAACATCCGTCATGTCCTTCTCCCTGACCTCAACATCCGTCATGTCCTTCTCCCTGACCTCAACATCCGTCATGTCCTTCTCCCTGATCTCAACATCCGTCATGTCCTTCTCCCTGACCTCAACATCCGTCATGTCCTTCTCCCTGGTGAATACCGATACAAAGTACTCATTCAGGATTTCACCCACGTCCTGTGGTTCCACACATAACCCCCCTCCATTGTCCTTGAGTGGGGCCGACTCTTTCTCTTGCTACCCTCTTGCTCCTAATATATGCATAAAAAGCCTTGGGATTCTCCTTGACCATGTTTGTTAAAGACATTTCATGGCCCCTTTTAGCCTCCTAATCCCACGTTCAAGTTCCTTCCTACTTTCACTGTCTCAAGAGCTTTGTCAGTTTTTAGAAGCCGAGATCTATCGTTTGCTTCCTTTTCCCTTTTGACTAAGTTTACAATTTCCCTCGTCATCCATGGTTCCCGAATCCTGCCATTTCTATCCTTCATTTTTGCGGGGACATGTCTGTCCTGCATTTCAATTAACTGGCCTTTGAAAGCCTCCCACATGTCTGACGTGGATTTGCCTCAAATAGCTGCTCCAAATCCACATTCCCCAGTTGCTGTCTAATTTGGGTGTAATTGGCCCTCACCCACGGGCCACTCGTGTCCTTATCCATGACTACCCGAAACCTTATGGAATGAGGGTCGCTAAGCCCACAATGCTCCCCCACTGAAACATCAATCAGCTGGCCTGGCTCATTCCCCAATACCTGTTCCGGATCATTGGAGTTTAGAAGAGTGAGAGAGGATCTCGTAGAAAATGATAAAATTCTAACAGGATTAGACAGGGTAGATTCAGAAAGAATGTTCCCGATGGTGGGTGGGTCCAGAACTAGGGGTCAGGGTTTGAGGATAAGGGGGAAGCCTTTTAGGACTGAGGCGAGGAGAAATTTCTTCACCCAGAGAGCTGTGAATCTGTGGAATTCACGCCCACAGGAAGTAGTTGAGGCCAAAACGTTGTATTTGTTCATGAAGAAGATCTTGGGGCGAAAGGGATCGAGGGATATGGGGGGGAGGCGGGGTCAGGGTATTGAACTTGATGATCAGCCATGATCAGAATGAATGGCGGAGCAGGCTCAAAGGGCCGAATGGCCTCCTCCTGCTCTTATTTTCTACGATTCTATGATTACAGCAGGATTTAGATCGGGAGGGTTTAAACTAGTTCAGCAGGGGCTTGGGCACCTGAATTGTAGCTCCAATATACAGGAGGTTGAGAATAGTGAGGTCATGAGTAAGGTTTCAATGTTGCAGGAGTGTACCGGCAGGCAGGAAGGTGGTTTAAAATGTGTCTTGTTCAATGCCAGGAGCATCCGGAATAAGGTGGGTGAACTTGCGGCATGGGTTGGTACCTGGGACTTCGATGTTGTGGCCATTTTGGAGACATGGATAGAGCAGGAACAGGAATGGCTGTTGCAGGTTCCGGGGTTTGGATATTTCAGTAAGCTCAGGGAAGGTGGTAAAAGAGGGGGAGGGGTGGCATTGTTAGTCAAGGACAGTATTACGGTGGCAGAAAGGACGTTTGATGAGGACTCGTCTACTGAGGTAGTATGGGCTGAGGTTAGAAACAGGAAAGGAGAGGTCACCCTGTTAGGGGTTTTCTATAGGCCTCCGAAAAGTTCCAGAGATGTAGAGGAAAGGATTGCAAAGATGATTCTGGATAGGAGCGAAAGTAACAGGGTAGTTGTTATGGGGGACTTTAACTTTCCAAATATTGACTGGAAATGCTATAGTTCGAGTACTTTAGATGGGTCCGTTTTTGTCCAATGTGTGCAGGAGGGTTTCCTGACACAGTATGTAGATAGGCCAACGAGAGGCGAGGCCACATTGGATTTGGTACTGGGTAATGAACCAGGACAGGTGTTACATTTGGAGGTAGGTGATCACTTTGGTGATAGTGACCACAATTCAATTACGTTTACTTTAGTGATGGAAAGGGATAAGTATATACCGCAGGGCAAGAATTATATCTGGGGGAAAGGCAATTATGATGCGATGAGGCAAGACTTAGGATGCATTGGATGGAGAGGAAAACTGCAGGGGATGGGCACAATGGAAATGTGGAGCTTGTTCAAAGAACAGCTACTGCGTGTCCTTGATAAGTATGTACCTGTCAGGTAGGGAGGAAGTGGTCGAGCAAGGGAACCGTGGTTTACTAAAGCAGTCAAAACACTTGTCAAGAGGAAGAAGGAGGCTTATGTAAAGATGAGACATGGAGGTTCAGTTAGGGCGCTCGAGAGTTACAAGTTAGCTGGGAAGGACCTAAAGAGAGAGCTAAGAAGAGCCAGGAGGGGACATGAGAAGTCTTTGGCAGGTAGGATCAAGGATAACCCTAAAGCTTTCTACAGATATGTCAGGAGTAAAAGAATGACTGGGGTAAGAGTAGGGCCAGTCAAGGACAGTAGTGGGAAGTTGTGCTTGGAGTCCAAGGAGATAGGAGAGGTGCTAAATGAATATGTTTCGTCAGTATTCACACAGGAAAAAGACAATGTTGTCGAGGAGAATACTGAGATTCAGGCTACTAGACTAGAAGGGCTTCAGGTTCATAAGGAGGAGGTGTTAGCAAATCTGGAAAGTGTGAAAATAGATAAGACCCCTGGGCCGGATGGGATTTATCCTGGGATTCTCTGGGAAGCTAGGGAGGAGATTGCTGAGCCTTTGGCTTTGATCTTTAAGTCATCTTTGTCTACAGGAATAGTGCCAGAAGACTGGAGGATAGCAAATGTTGTCCCCTTGTTCAAGAAGGGGAGTAGAGACAACCCCGGTGACTATAGACCAGTGAGCCTTACTTCTGTTGTGGGCAAAGACTTGGAAAGGTTTATAAGAGATAGGATGTATAATCATCTGGAAAGGAATAATTTGATTAGAGATAGTCAACACGGTTTTGTGAAGGGTAGGTCGTGCCTCACAAACCTTATTGAGTTCTTTGAGAAGGTGACTAAACAGGTGGATGAGGGTAAAGCAGTTGATGTGGTGTATATGGATTTCAGTAAAGCGTTTGATAAGGTTCCCCACGGTAGGCTACTGCAGAAAATACGGAGGCGTGGGATTCAGGGAGATTTAGCAGTTTGGATCAGAAATTGGCTAGCTGGAAGAAGACAAAGGGTGGTGGTTGATGGGAAATGTTCAGACTGGAATCCAGTTACTAGTTGTGTACCACAAGGATCTGTTTTGGGGCCACTGCTGTTTGTCATTTTTATAAATGACCTGGAGGAGGGCGTGGAAGGATGGGTGAGTAAATTTGCAGATGACACTAAAGTTGGTGGAGTTGTGGACAGTGCGGAAGGATGTTACAAGTTACAGAGGGACATAGATAAGCTGCAGCACTGGGCTGAGAGGTGGCAAATGGAGTTTAATGCAGAAAAGTGTGAGGTGATTCATTTTGGAAGGAATAACAGGAAGACTGAGTACTGGGCTAATGGTAAGATTCTTGGCAGTGTGGATGAGCAGAGAGATCTCGGTGTCCATGTACATAGATCCCTGAAAGTTGCCACCCAGGTTGAGAGGGTTGTTAAGAAGGCGTATGGTGTGTTAGCTTTTATTGGTAGAGGGATTGAGTTTCGGAGCCATGAGGTCATGTTGCAGCTGTACAAAACTCTGGTGCGGCCGCATTTGGAGTATTGCGTGCAATTCTGGTCGCTGCATTATAGGAAGGATGTGGAAGCATTGGAAAGGGTGCAGAGGAGATTTACCTGAATGTTGCCTGGTATGGAGGGAAAATCTGATGAGGAAAGGCTGAGGGACTTGAGGCTGTTTTCGTTAGAGAGAAGAAGGTTAAGAGGTGACTTAATTGAGGCAGACAAGATGATCAGAAGATTGGATAGGGTGGACAGTGAGAGCCTTTTTCCTCGGATGGTGATGTCTAGCACGAGGGGACATAGCTTTAAATTGAGGGGAGATAGATATAAGACAGATGTCAGAGGTAGGTTCTTTACTCCGAGAGTAGTAAGGGTGTGGAATGCCCTGCCTGCAACAGTAGTGGACTCGCCAACACTAAGGGCATTTAAATGGTCATTGGATAGACATATGGACAATAAGGGAATAGTGTAGATGGGCTTTAGAGTGGTTTCACAGGTCGGCGCAACATCGAGGGCCGAAGGTCCTGTACTGCGCTGTAATGTTCTGTGTTCTATGTTTGGAGACTTGGGCGGAGAGATGGCAGATGAAGTTTAATTCGGACAAATGTGAGGTAATGCATTTTGGAAGGTCTAATGCAGGTAGGGAATAAACAGTGAATGGTAGAACCCTCAAGAGTATTGAAAGTCAAAGAGATCTAGGAGTACAGGTACACAGGTCACAGAAAGGAGCAACACAGGTGGAGAAGGTAGTCAGTCAAGAAGGCATACGGCATGCTTGCCTTCATTGGCCGGGGCATTGAGTATAAGAATTGGCAAGTCATGTTGCAGCTGTATAGAACCTTAGTTAGGCCACACTTGGAGTATAGTGTTCAATTCTGGTTGCCACACTACCAGAAGGATGCGGAAGCTTTAGAGAGGGTGCAGAAGAGATTTACCAGGATGTTGCCTGGTGTGGAGGGTATTAGCTATGAGGAGAGGTTGAATAAACTCAGTTTGTTCTCACTGGAACGAAGGAGGTTGAGGGGCGACCTGATAGAGGTCGACAAAATTATGAGGGGCATAGACAGAGTGGATAGTCAGAGGCTTTTCCCCAAGGTAGAGAGGTCAATTACTAGGGGGCATAGGTTTAATGTGTAAGGGGCAAGGTTTAGAGTAGATGTACGAGGCAAGTTTTTTACGCAGAGGGTAGTGGGTGCCTGGAACTCGCTGCCGGAGGAGGTGGTGGAAGCAGGGACGATAGTGACATTTAAGGGGCGTCTTGACAAATACATGAATAGGATGGGAATAGAGGGATACGGACCCAGGAAGTGTAGAAGATTGTAGTTTAGTCGGGCAGCATGGTCGGCACGGGCTTGGAGGGCCGAAGGGCCTGTTCCTGTGCTGTACTTTTCTTTGTTCTTTGATGCAGTAGGTCCAACCCGGGAATAACGTCTCCCAATCCTTCTTTTCTCGTTGGACTGGACACACTGGGGATCATATCAAAGAACCTGTGCTCTATTCACATCCCAGTCCATATTCCTATCGTTAAGTGAAGCCTCCATTCTATATGATCTGAGGTCTGGCAGCATCTGGAGGGAGAGAAAAGAGCTAACGTTTCGAGTCCATTGCTTTGCCAAAGAGTCATCGGACTCGAAACGTTCGCTCTTTTCTCTCCTACAGACGCTGCCGGACTTGCTGAGATTCTCCAGCATTTTCTCTTTGGTTTCAGATTCCAGCATCCGCAGTAATTTATATTATAAATGATGTGTAGTTTTGGACACTCTTTAACCTCCCTGTAATTGTCTTCATCATTGTTTCACAAGACCATGGGACAAAGGGGCAGAAGTCGGCCGTTCGGCCCATCGAGTCTGCTCCGCCATTCAGTGAGATGATGAATGGTCTGAGATAATAATCCTCAACTCCAGTTTCACACCTTCTCCCCATCACCCTCGATTCCCTGACTGATTAACAATCTGTCTCTCAGACATGAATATACTTAACGGCCCAGCCTCGACAGTAAAGAAATCCGCAGATTGACTTCTCTGAGAGAATAAATTCCTCCTCATCTCTGTCTTAAACCAAATTGTTCCCTCTGGTCCTGGACTCTCCCACTCAGGGAAACAACCTCTCAGCATCGACCCTGTCAACCCCCTGAGAATCCGATCAGTCTCAATAAGGTTCAACTCTCATTCTGCTGAACTCTTTCCTACTCATTTGCTAACTTTGTTCATCCTGTTTTTCTTCCTATTTTCAGGATTTTTCCATTACTGGAAACTGGGCACTGGTTGTCCTGCCCGAGGCTCAATGCAAGGACAACTCATTCTCCTCACCTTCCTGCTCCTTCTCCAACCTCCAGCAGCTCCTGGGTAAGAACATCCTTCATGGACTCTGGACAGAACGGGCGGGGAGCAAAAGCATGAGATATGGTTCAGGTTGCAAATGGATTCTTTCCCAATCCGGGCTCTCCCTCACTTCAGGTTGCATTTGGATTTGATTTATTGTCCCGTGTACTGAGGTACAGTGAAAAGTATTGTTCTGTCTACAGTCCAGACAGATCGCTCCATACATGAAAAACACAGGACATACGATAAATACACAATGTAAATACATAGACACAGACATCGGGTGAAGCATGCAGAGTGCAGTACTGCTCAGTAGAGAAGGTGTGTGAAGAGATCAGTTCAGTCCATAAGAGGGTCATTTAGGAGTCTGGTAACAGTGGGGAAGAAGCTGTTTTTGAGTCTGTTCGTGCGTGTTCTCAGACTTCTGTATCTCCTGCCCGATGGAAGAAGTTGGAAGAGTGAGTAAGCCGGGTGGGAGGGGTCTTCGATTTATAAGTTTGCAGATGATATGGCTGTGGTGGGACGTATCTCAAACAATGACGAATCAGACTACAGGAGGGAGATAAATCACTTGGTTGCATGGTGTACCGAAAACAACCTCTCTCTAATTGTCGGCAAGACCAAGGAACTGATCATCGACTTCAGGAAGCGCAGCACGACACACACTCCCGTCTGCGTCAATGGCTCTGAAGTGGAGATGGTCGATAGCTTTAAGTTCCTGGGGGTCAGCATCACCAACAGTCTGTCCTGGTCCACTCACGTTGATGCAACAGCCAAGAAAGCCCAACAACGTCTCGACTTCCTACGGAAGCTAAAGAAATTTGGCGTGTCTGCATCGACTCTCACAAACTTCTCCAGATGTGCGATAGAGAGCATCCTATCCAGCTGCACCACAGCTGGTATGGCAACTGCTCGGCCCAAGATCGCAAGAAACTGCAGAGTGTGGTGAACTCAGCCCGACGCATCACACAAGCTTGCCACCCTCCCATTGATTCTGTCTACACCTCCCGCTGCCTCAGGAAGGCAGACAGCATTCTCAGAGACCCCTCCCACCCAGGCATTGCCTTCTTCCAGACCCTCCCATCAGGCAGAAGGTACAGAAGTCTGAAGACCCGCACATCCAGACACAGGAACAGCTTTGTTGTGTTCTGCTTCTTCATGTAGCATAAGTTGCTTCCTTGATGTCTCCTCTGACAAAGGAAGGTTCAGACTTGGCGATAGGTTTAACACATTTATTGAACAGTTAACAATTCTTCGACTCTCCTGCTGATCTTGCTCTAGTAACTCAGTCTAACTAACCAGTCTGCTCTAAGCCATGCGGTGGGTGTGATGCTTCTGATCTGCCCCTGTCTCTCTGAGTGTCGCCTGTGGAAAGAGACAGAGCATGTGTGCCCTGTCCTTTTATATGGGTTGCCCCCTTGTGGTAGTGTCACCTCTGGGTGTCTTGACTGCCCATTGGTCGTGTCCTATTCTATGTGTTCATTAGCTGTAGTGTATTTGCATTAATCCCTTGTGTATTTACAGTGATGCATATCAGCACAAGCTTCTTCCCCACAGCTACAAGACTCCTCAATGACTCCCCCTCGGACTGATCAGTTCCCTGTAAGAACACTATTCACGACGCCCTATGCTGCTCTTGTTTGGCCCCTTGTTCCGCACTGTAACCAATCAGTGTTTGTCGATGTACCATTTGTCAATGTTCTCTGTCGATTATTCTTTTGTCCACTATGTACGTACTGTGTACGTTCCCTCGGCCGCAGAAACATACTTTTCACTGCACTTCAGTACATGTGATAATCAATCAATCAATCTTTGATTATGCTGCCCCGCTTTCCCCAGGCAGCGGGGGGGTGGAGACAGAGTCAGTGGATGGGAGGCGATCTGCGTTGTGTTAACCACTCTTGTATTGTGTGTCCCACAGGGATTGGTGTGACCGCTCCGTGCAGTTGTCCCGGGTGGAGGTGGTGTCGCCCAGGGAGCAGCGGCGGGTTCTCTGCGCCAGTGTTTATCACTACAACCTGGATGGATGGAGCTTGGACCAGGACCAGATGCGCAGAATCTATGGAGGAGACTCGGGATTCACCAAATACCAGAGTCAGTCTGGACCGTCTGCTGTCTGCTTCATCCACAAGTGAGAAAGCAACACACCCCCACCCTCACCCCCCACCCTCACCCCCACCCCCACCCCCACCCCCACCCCCACCCCCACCCCCACCCTCACCCCCACCCTCACCCCCACCCCCACCCTCACCCCCACCCCCACCCCCACCCTCACCCCCACCCCCACCCTCACCCCCACCCTCACCCTCACCCTCACCCTCACCCTCACCCTCACCCCCACTCCCACTCCCACCCTCACCCCCACCCCCACCCCCACCCCCACCCCATCCTACCCCCCACCCCATCCTGCCCCCCACCCCCACCCTCACTCCCACCCTCACTCCCACCCTCACCCTCACTCCCACCCCCACACCCACCCCCACACCCACCCCCACCCTCACCCCCACCCTCACCCCCACCCTCACCCCCACTCCCACCCCCACCCTCACCCCCACCCCCACCCCCACCCTCACCCCACCCCCATCCTACCCCCCACCCCATCCTGCCCCCCCACCCCCACCCTCACTCCCACCCTCACTCCCACCCTCACCCTCACTCCCACCCCCCACACCCACCCTCACCCCCACCCTCACCCCCACCCCCACCCTCACACCACCCCCATCCCTACCCTCACCCCACCCCCACCCCTACCCTCACCCCACCCCCATCCTCACCCCCACCCTCACCCTCACCCCCACCCCCACCCTCACCCTCACCCCCACTCCCACCCTCACCCTCACCCCCACTCCCACCCTCACCCTCACCCTCACCCCCACCCCCACCCCCACCCCCACCCCCACCCTCACCCCACCCCCATCCTACCCCCCACCCCATCCTGCCCCCCCACCCCCACCCTCACTCCCACCCTCACTCCCACCCTCACCCTCACTCCCACCCCCACACCCACCCTCACCCCCACCCTCACCCCCACCCCCACCCTCACACCACCCCCATCCCTACCCTCACCCCACCCCCACCCCTACCCTCACCCCACCCCCATCCTCACCCCCACCCCCACCCCCACCCCCACCCCCACCCTCACCCCCACCCCCACCCTCACCCCCACTCTCTCCCCCACCCCATCCTACCCCCCCACCCCATCCTACCCCCCACCCCCACTCCCACTCCCACTCCCACCCCCACTCCCACCCCCACCCTCACCCCCCACCCTCACTCCCACCCCTCATCCTCACTCCCACCCTCACTCCCACCCCCTCATCCTCACTCCCACCCTCACCCTCACCCTCACCCTCACCCCCACCATCTTCCCCCACCCTCTTCCCCCACACCCACCCCCACCGAAGTTACTGTGATAAGCCCCTAGTCGCCACATTCCGCCGCCTGTTCGGGGAGGCTGGTACGGGAATTGAACCGTGCTGCTGGCCTGCCTTGGTCTGCTTTGAAAGGCAGCGATTTAGCCCTGTGCTAAACAGCCCCTGTGATGGTCGGCGCGTAGAAAAAGAGTGCCCCCATGGCAGAGGCCCGTCCGCGGATCAGTGGGCCCCGATCTGATAGCATAGTGGTAGCATTGTGGATAGCACAATTGCTTCACAGCTCCAGGGTCCCAGATTCGATTCCGGCTTGGGTCACTGTCTGTGCGGAGTCTGCATGTTCTCCCCGTGTGTGCGTGGGTTTCCTCCGGGTGCTCCGGTTTCCTCCCACAGTCCAAAGATGTGCAGGTTAGGTGGATTGGCCATGATAAATTGCCCTTAATGTCCAAAATTGCCCTTAGTGCTGGGTGGTGTTACTGGGTTATGGGGATAGGGTGGAGGTGTTGACCTTGGGTAGGGTGCTCTTTCCAAGAGCCGGTGCAGACTCGATGGGCCGAATGGCCTCCTTCTGCACTGTAAATTCTGTGATCGCAGGCCAGGCCATTGTGGGGGCACCCCCCCGTCCCCCCGGGCCCCGGAGCCTGCTCGCCCCCCCCCCCCCCCCCCCCCCCCGCTCGCGCCGCCAGGTCTCGCCGGTCAGGGACCTGGTTCAATTTATGCCGGCGGGACCTGGCGTAGAAGCAGCGGGACCTCGGCCCATCGTGGGCCAGAGAATCGCCGGGGGGGCCCGCGGACCAGATACTGCGAGGCCTGGATAGAGTGGACGTGGAGAGGATGTTTCCACTTGTAGGAAAAACTAGAAGCAGAGGACACAATCTCAGACTAAAGGGACGATCCTTTAAAACCGAGATGAGGAGGAATTTCTTCAGCCAGAGGGTGGTGAATCTGTGGAACTCTTTGCCGCAGAAGGCTGTGGAGGCCAAATCACTGAGTGTCTTTAAGACAGAGAGAGATAGGCTCTTGATCAATAAGGAGATCAGGGGTTACGGGGAGAAGGCAGGAGAATGGGGAGGAGAAAATATCAGCCATGATTGAATGGCGGAGCGGACTCGATGGGCCGAGTGGCCTAATTCTGCTCCTGTGTCTTATGGTCTTAAATATATTAACTGACTTTGTCTCCACAGCATTTCTGTGTTGAGAATTCAACAGTTTCACCTCCGTCTGGGTGAAGAAGTTTCTCCTCATCTCAGTGTTGAATAACCTGCCCTGTATCTGAGAGTGACCCCTTGTCCAGCCCCCCGCCCCCCCCCCCGCCTCCCCAGAGCAAACAGCATCCCTGTACCCTGCCCCCCCCCAGCCAGAGTAAACAGCATCCCTGTATCCAGCCCCCCCCCCGCCTCCCCAGAGCAAACAGCATCCCTGTATCCAGCCCCCCCCCAGCCAGAGCAAACACCATCCCTGTACCCTGCCCCCCCCCCCAGCCAGAGCAAACAGCATCCCTGTATCCCCCCCCCCCCCCAGCCAGAGTAAACAGCATCCCTGTATCCAGCCCCCCCCCCCCCAGCCAGAGCAAACACCATCCCTGTATCCCCCCCCCGGCCAGAGTACAGCATCCTGTATCCCCCCCCCCCCCCCCCCGGCCAGAGTAAACAGCATCCCTGTATCCCCCCCCCGGCCAGAGTACAGCTTCCCTGTATCCCCCCCCCCCCCCCCCCCGGCCAGAGTAAACAGCATCCCTGTATCCAGCCCCCGCCCCCCAGCCGGAGCAAACACCATCCCTGTATCCCCCCCCCACCCGGCCAGAACAAACACCATCCCTGTATCCAGCCCCCCCCCCAGCCAGAACAAACACCATCCCTGTATCCAGCCCCCCCCCCCAGCCAGAACAAACACCATCCCTGTATCCAGCCCCCCCCCCCCCAGCCGGAGCAAACACCATCCCTGTATCCAGCCCCCCCCCCAGCCGGAGCAAACACCATCCCTGTATCCCCCCCCCCCCCCCGGCCAGAGTAAACAGCATCCCTGTATCCAGCCCCCCGGCCAAAGCAAACACCATCCCTGTATCCAGCCCCCCCCCCCCAGCCGGGCAAATACCATCCCTGTATCCCCCCCCACCCGGCCAGAACAAACACCATCCCTGTATCCAGCCCCCCCCCCCAGCCAGAACAAACACCATCCCTGTATCCAGCCCCCCCCCCAGCCGGAGCAAACACCATCCCTGTATCCAGCCCCCCCCCCCAGCCAGAACAAACACCATCCCTGTATCCCCCCCCCCCCCCCCCAACCCGGCCAGAACAAACACCATCCCTGTATCCAGCCCCCCCCCCCAGCCAGAACAAACACCATCCCTGTATCCAGCCCCCCCCCCCCAGCCAGAACAAACACCATCCCTGTATCCAGCCCCCCCCCCAGCCAGAACAAACACCATCCCTGTATCCAGCCCCCCCCCCCCCAGCCAGAACAAACACCATCCCTGTATCCAGCGCCCCCCCCCAGCCGGAGCAAACACCATCCCTGTATCCGCCCCCCCCCCCCCCACCCGGCCAGAACAAACACCATCCCTGTATCCCCCCCCCCCCCCCCCCCCACCCGGCCAGAACAAACACCATCCCTGTATCCAGCCTGTCCAACTCTGTCAGAACGATAAATGTTTCAATCAGATTTCCTCTCATCCTGCTAAACTCCAGTGAATTCAGCCCAGTCGTCCCAATCTCTCCTCATACAGCAACCCTGCCGTCCCAGAATCAGTTTGGTAAACATTCTCCACACTCCCTCTCTGTCAAGTGTATCCTTTCTTAGGGAAGGAGACAAAAGCTGTTCACAATACTCCGGGAGTGAGCTCTCCGGGAGTGGGCTCCCCAAGGCCCTGTACAGCTCAGTCACACATCCCTGCTGGACTCAAATCCTCTCGCAGTCAAGGCCTTCGTGCCATTCTCGCAGTCAAGGCCTTCGTGCCATTTCCCTCCGACCCTGAGTTTTGGGGACTTTCAGTCCCATTAGTTTTCCAACCCTATATTTTTATTAATTCGCCTTTTATTCGATTCCTCTTCCTCACTCGACCATTTGTTCCACTGTTTCTGTGAAGTTATTTGTCTCGTCCCCGGTGAAGACGGAACCACAGTATTTGTTCAATTTTGCTGCCAATTCCTTTTTCTCAATTATAAACTTTCCTGTTTCGGATATACTTATTAAAGCTTTTATGGTCTGATTTAATGTCACTTACAAGTTTACTCTCAGTGTCCAGTTTTCCCTCATAAACAATCTCTTGCTCCTTTGCTGAATTCAGAACTGTTTCCAACCCTCCAGCTTGCTGTCCTTATCAGGCCACTTCCTGAGATTCCTCTTCAGATCAAATCCTCTCCTCAATTTATTTTGGAAGTCATGGTTGGGTTGCTTTTCTTGCTGTGTTTTTGTGGCAGAACGAGGCCATTCGGCCCATCGAGCCTGCACCAGCCCTTGGAAAGAGCACCCTACTTAAGCCCACGCCTCCACCCTCTCCCTGTAACCCAGTAACCCCCCCCAACCTTTTTGGACACTAAGGGCAATTTATCACGGCCAATCCACCTAACCTGCACATCTTTGGACTGTGGGAGGAAACCGGAGCACCCGAAGGAAACCCACGCACACATGGGGAGGACGTGCAGACTCCACACAGACAGTGACCCAGCGGGGAATCGAAACTGGGACCCTGTAGCTGTGAAGCAACAGTGCTAACCACTGTGCTACCGTGCTGCTCACTTTTATAAGCTCAATTTACAGAATATTAGAGAGCATTTGCAGATGGGGAACTCAAATCACGCATCACATCAATACCTGTCAGAAGCAATCGATTCATCACGTCCTGAACATCGGCAGGCTTCAAAACTGGATGGAAAAATATTTGTTTGTTCTGTCTGTGGGGAAAAAAATGTAAACATCATTGTGACTGGACAAGGCCCGAAAGAAATACACACACACACACTTGAGTGAGAGTGTTCCAGAGACTGACTGTTGTAAGAGCTTTAACCTGTTTCCTGGGCAGTCTCTCAGCTTCAAGTGGAGCACTTGTTTTGGGAGTCTTCTGTCGGCCATGCGGGCAATGTGGCACGGCCCATCGCAGCTGGCCGAGAGTGACCAGTGCCTCGAGACTGGGGATATTGGTCTGGGAGAGGACGCTCACGTTGGTACGTCCATTCTGCCGGTGGATTTGCAGGAATTTGCGGAGGCAACGTTGGTGATGTCTCTCAGGGATTGGAAGTGTCTGCTGTACATTGTCCATGTTTCTGATAGATATTGGGCAGCACGGTAACACAGTGGTTAGCACTGTCTCCAGGGTCCCGGGTTCGATTCCCCGCTGGGTCACTGTCTGTGCATAGTCTGCACGTTCTCCCCGTGTCTGCGTGGGTTTCCTCCGGGTGCTCCGGTTTCCTCCCACAAGTCCCGAAAGATGTGCTGTTAGGTGAATTGGACATTCTGAATTCTCCCTCTGTGTACCCGAACAGGCGCCGGAATGTGGGGACTAAGGGATTTTCACAGTAACCTCATTGCAGTGTCAATGTGAGCCTACTTGTGACAATAAATATTATTACAGGAGAGCAGGTCCACGGCTGCTCGGAGCTTGGTGCCGGGTTTGAGGTCTCGGTTTTCGAACACTCTGTTCTTCAGGAGTCTGGAGACTGCACTGGAGTCAATTTTATCGTCAATGTCAGCATGCACCGAGAGGAGGCTCCAGAGGTCTGGGAAATGCCACAATGTCTACGGGCTCAATATGCATCTTCATGGCTGGGGAGCAGTTTGTTTTATTTGATTTAAATTTATTGTCACGTGTACTGAGGTACAGTGAAAAGTATTGTTCTGTCTACAGTCCAGACAGATCGCTCCACACATGAAAAAAAACATAGGACATAAATACACAATGTAAATACATAGACATAGACATCGGGTGAAGCATACAGGGTGTAGTGTTAATGAGGTCAGTCCATAAGAGGGTCAGTTAGGAGTCTGGTGACAGTGGGGAAGAAGCTGTTTTTGAGTCTGTTCGTGCGTGTTCTCAGACTTCTGTATCTCCTGCCTGATGGAAGAAGTTGGAAGAGTGAGTAAGCCGGGTGGGAGGGGTCTTTGATTATACTGCCCGCTTTCCCCAGGCAGCGGGAGGTGTAGATGGAGTCAATGGACGGGAGGCAGGTTCGTGTGATGGACTGGGCGGTGTTCACGACTCTCTGAAGTTTCTTGCGGTCCTGGGCCGAGCAGTTGCCATACCAGGCTGTGATGCAGCCTGATAGGATGCTTTCTGTGGTGCATCTGTAAAAGTTGATAAGAGTTAATGTGGAGATGCCGAATTCCCTTAGTTTCCTGAGGAAGTATAGGCGCTGTTGTGCTTTCTTGGTGGTAGCGTCGACGTGGGTGGACCAGGACAGGTTTTTGGAGATGTGCACCCCTAGGAATTTGAAGCTGCTAACCATCTCCACCTCGGCCCCGTTGATGCTGACAGGGGTGTGTACAGTACTTTGCTTCCTGAAGTCAATGACCAGCTCTTTAGTTTTGCTGGCATTGAGGGAGAGATTGTTGTCACTACACCACTCCACTAGGTTCTCTATCTCCCTCCTGTATTCTGACTCTCGTTGTTCGAGATCCGGCCCACTATGGTCGTATCGTCAGCAAACTTGTAGATGGAGTTGAAGTCAAATTTTGCCACACAGTCATGTGTGTACAGGGAGTAGAGTAGGGGGCTAAGTACGCAGCCTTGCGGGGCCCTGGTATTGAGGACCATCATGGAGGAGGTGTTGTTGTTTATTCTTACTGATTGTGGTCTATGGGTCAGGAAGTCGAAGATCCAGTTGCAGAGGGAGGAGCCAAGTCCTAGGTTTTGGTGCTTTGACATGAGCTTGGCTGGGATTATGAGGCGGGATTCTCTGACCCCCCGCCGGGTCGGACAATCCTCGGGGGGGGGGGGGGGGGGGGGGGGCGCGAATCCTGTTCCGCCGCTCCGACACCGGCTGCCGTACTCTCCGGGCAAGGGCGGGTTTTTACGTCGCGCCGGCCGGGGGCCGTTGGCAGCTGCCCCCCCCCAACAATTCCCCAGGCCCCGATGGGCCGAAGCGGCCGTCGTTTCCTGGCCAGTCCCGCCGGCGTCAAATGGACATGGTCCATCCCGGCAGGACTTGGCTTGTAGGCCGGCCAGGTGAGTCCTCGGGGGGGGGGGACCCCACGGAGGCCTGGCCCACGATTAGGGCCCACCGATCTGTGGGCGGGCCTGTGCGTGGGGGGCCTCCTCCCTTCCACGCCGACCCCTGGAGGGCTCCGCCATGGCCGTCGCGGGAGAACCCCCCTGTGCAAGCCGGTCTGCGCATGTGCAGGAAACACGCCGGCCGGTCTGCGCATGCGCAGGAAAACACGCCGGCCGGTCTGCGCTGCGCATGAGCAGGAAACACGCCGGCCGGTCTGCGCATGCGCAGGAAACACGCCGGCCGGTCTGCGCATGCGCAGGAAACCCACCGGCCGGTCTGCACATGCGCAGGAAACACGCCGGCCCTTCGCTGCCGGTTGGTGCGCCGCCAACCCCTCCGGCTCCGGGAGTGCGGAGGATTCTGCACCTTCTGGTCGGCCGGACGCCGGAGGGGTTCGTGCCGCTCTTGGCGCCGGCTTCGGGCCTTCTGTCCAGTTGCTGGAGAATCCCGCCCATGGTGTGGAAGGCGGAGCTGTAGTCAATGAATACGAGTGTGATGTAGGAGTCCTTGTTGTCGAGATGCTCTCGGGATGAGTGTAGGGCCAGGGAAATGGTGTCTGCTGTGGACCGGTTGCAGCGGTATGCGAATTGCCATGGATCAAGGCGTTCTGGGAGTATGGAGGTGATGCGCTTCATGATCAACCTCTCGAAGCACTTCATTACGACTGAAGTCAGGGCCACCGGTCGGTAGTCATTGAGGCACGTTGCCTGGTTCTTCTTTGGTACCGGTATGATGGTGGTCTTCGTGAAGCAGGTGGGGACCTCGGAATGGAGTAGGGACAGGTTAAAGATGTCCGTGAATACCTCTGCCAGCTGGTCCGCGCAGGCTCTGAGTGCACGACCAGGGATCCCGTCCGGGCCCGTCGCCTTCCGAGGGGTTCACTTTCAGGAAGGCCAATCTGACTTCGGAAGCTGTGATGGTGGGTATGGGTGAGTTATGGGCTGCTGGGGCACTCGCCAGCGGATTGTTGGTTACCTGCTCGAAGCGAGCATAGAATGCATTGAGTTCATCGGGGAAGGGGTGCGCTGCTGCCGGAAATTTCAGTGTCACACGGGAGGGTTTGAACTAGTATGGCAGGGGGGGGTGGTACCAGAGTAATAGGTTGGAAGGTGAAAAAATTGAGGGAGAACTGGGGAATAGGGCCAGTATGGCTCTGAGGCAGAGCAGACAGGGAGAAGTTGCTGAACACAGCGGGTCTGGTGGCCTGAAGTGCATATGTTTTAATGCAAGAAGTATTACGGGTAAGCAGATGAACTTGGAGCTTGGATTAGTACTTGGAACTATGATGTTGTTGCCATTACAGAGACCTGGTTGAGGGAAGGACAGGATTGGCAGTGTCATGTGAGGGTACCTTTAAGAAATGGGTGTTTTATAAATGGGTGTGTTATAAATATCTGTAGTGAGAGTACCTTTAAGAAATGGGTGTTTATTACTGCAGTGATGTCAGAGACTGGGTGGAGCTGGGCTGTCTGTCAGCTTTTTACTTTCGTTTTAGGGTGTTTGCTGCAGGGTGTGTTTTAGTTTTGTTTTCAGAGCTGGGTAGCTGCAGTCACAGCCAGAAGGTGTTTGAATCTCTCTCTGTAACCTACAGACTATAAATCGATCCTGGTGATTTAAAACTAAAAACAGTCGTTACTTTAACCTGATGTGCTTCTGGTAAAAGGTGTTTCTTTTGTCTTCTGGATGTTGTTTTGGGAAGTTATTCAGGACTATTTAGTGCTGTATTCTTTGGGGTTGTATTTGAATTAATGGATGCTAAGATGTTCACTGTTTGTTTTAAAAAGGTTAACTTGAGTTCAGAGAATAAACATCGTTTTGCTTTAAAAAATACTTTTCCATTTTTGCTGTACCACACCTGTAGAGTGGCCGTGTGCTCCCCATACCACAATCTATTGAACGTTGTGGGTCAGGGGAACTCCATGATACACTTTGGGGTTCTCTAAACCCTGGCCCATAACAGCAGCTAAACGTTCCAGGATTTTGATGTTTCAGGCGGGATAGAGGGGATGTAAAAGGGGAGGCGGAGTTGCGCTACTTGTTCGGGAGAATATCACAGCTGTACTGTGGGAGGACACCTCAGAGGGCAGTGAGGCTATATGGGTAGAGGTCAGGAATAAGAAGGGTGCAGTCACAATGTTGGGGGTTTACTACAGGCCTCCCAACAGCTAGCGGGAGATAGAGGAGCAGATAGGTAGACAGATTTTGGAAAAGAGTAAAAACAACATGGTTGTGGTGATGGGAGACTTCAACTTCCCCAATATTGACTGGGACTCACTTAGTGCCAGGGGCTTAGACGGGGCGGAGTTTGTAAGGAGCATCCAGGAGGGCTTCTTAAAACAATATGTGGACAGTCCAACTAGGGAAGGGGCGGGTACTGGACCTGGTATTGGGGAATGAGCCCGACCAGGTGGTAGACGTTTCAGTAGGGGAGCATTTCGGGAACAGTAACTACAATTCAGTAGGTTTTAAAGTGCTGGTGGACAAGGATAAGAGTGGTCCTAGGGCGAATGTGCTAAGTTGGGGGAAGGCTAATTATAACAATATAGGCGGGAACTGAAGAACCTAGATTGGGGGCGGATGTTTGAGGGCAAATCATCATCTGACATGTGGGAGGCTTTCAAGTGGCAGTTGAAAGGAATTCAGGACCGGCATGTTCCTGTGAGGAAGAAGGATAAATATGGCAAATTTCACGATCCGTGGATAACGAGAGATATTGTAGGCCTCGTCCAAAAAGAAAAAGGAGGCATTTGTCAGGCTAAAAGGCTGGGAACAGACGAAGCCTGTGTGGAATATAAGGAAAGTAGGAAGGAACTTAAGCAAGGAGTCAGGAGGGCTAGAAGGGGTCACGAAAAGTCATTGGCAAATAGGGTTAAGGGAAACCCCAAGGCTTTTTACATGTACATAAAAAGCAAGAGGGTAGCCAGGGAAAGGGTTGGCCCACTGAAGGACAGGGGAAGGAATCTATGTGTGGAGCCAGAGGAAATGGGCGATGTACTAAATTAATACTTTGCATCAGTATTCACCAAAGAGAAGGAATTGGTAGATGTTGAGTCTGGAGAAGGGTGTGTCAATAGCCTGGGTCACATTGAGATCCAAAAAGACGAGGTGTTGGGCGTCTTGAAAAATATTAAAGTAGATAAGTCCCCAGGGCCGGATGGGATCTATCCCAGAATACTGAAGGAGGCTAGAGAGGAAATTGCTGAGGCCTTGACAGAAATCTTTGGATCCTCACTGTCTTCAGGGGATGTCCCGGAGGACTGAAGAATAGCCAATGTTGTTCCTCTGTTTAACAAGGGTAGCAAGGATAATCCAGGGAACTACAGGCCGGTGAGCCTTACTTCAGTGGTAGGGAAATTACTGGAGAGAATTCTTCGAGACAGGATCTACTCCCATTTGGAAGCAAGTGGACGTATTAGTGAGAGGCAGCACGGTTTTGTGAAGGGGAGGTCGTGTCTCACTAACTTGATAGAGTTTATCGAGGAGGTCACAAAAATGATTGATGCAGGTAGGGCAGTGGATGTTGTCTATATGGACTTCAGTAAGGCCTTTGACAAGATTCTTCATGGCAGACTGGTACAAAAGGTGAAGTCACACGGGACCAGGGGTGAGCTGGCAAGATGGATACAGAACTGGCTAGGTCATAGAAGGCAGAGAGTAGCAATGGAAGGGTGCTTTTCTAATTGGAGGGCTGTGACCAGTGGTGTTCCACAGGGATCAGTGCTGGGACCTTTGCTGTTCGTAGTATATATAAATGATTTGGAGGAAAATGTATCTGGTCTGATTAGTAAGTTTGCAGACGACACATAAGTTGGTGGAATTGTGGATAGCGATGAGGACTGTCAGAGGATACAGCAGGATTTAGATCATTTGGAGACTTGGGCGGAGAGATGGCAGATGGAGTTTAATCCGGACAAATGTGAGGTAATGCATTTTGGAAGGGCTAATGCAGGTAGGGAATATACAGTGAATGGTAGAACCCTCAAGAATATTGACAGTCAGAGAGATCTAGGAGTACAGGTCCACAGGTCACTGAAAGGGGCAACACAGGTGGAGAAGGTAGTCAAGAAGGCATACGGCATGCTTGCCTTCATTGGCTGGGGCATTGAGTATAAGAATTGGCAAGTCATGTTCCTTTCACAAGGTTGCACTATTTGATGTTACTTTTTTTGGGGAGGATTTTATGACCTGCACGCTTATTTACGCGTGCAGGATTGGACCAGCATCCGCCTCTGATATTGGCGTGATGCTGGGTGTAAACTAATAAATAGGCAAAAGAACAAAAAGTAACTGATGGATAAAATAAATGTGGGGAGTGCCCCAAACCAGCGGGTGGAGCACAGCCCAAACAGAACGAGAAAAGGAACAAAACCTTATCAAAAACCCGTCAAATAAAGTGTGAGAATTGGGGTCGATAAGGCAGTCCCACCCCTGCGGTGCCCACCGAGCCCGGAACGCTCGAGTGTGCCTGTGGACACCGCATGCTCCGTCTCCAGGGACACCCGGCCGCGAATGAGGCCGCGGAAGAGGGGCAGACAGTCGGGCCGGATGACCCCCTCGTTCGCCCGCTGCCTGGACCTATTCATGGCAAGTCTGGCCAGGCCCAGGAACAGGTTCACGAGGAGACCCTCCGCCTTCCGCGCCCCCCTCCGCACCGGATGCCCGTAGATCAGACCCAGCCTTTCCCACGGCATCCACAGCCCTCCGCCACCCAGCCCTTCCCACGGCACCCACAGCCCGGCCCTCCGCCACCCAGCCCTGCCCACGGCACCCACAGCCCTCCGCCACCCAGCCCTTCCCACGGCACCCACAGCCCGGCCCTCCCAGCCCTTCCCACGGCACCCACAGCCCTCCGCCACCCAGCCCTTCCCACGGCACCCACAGCCCGGCCCTCCCAGCCCTTCCCACGGCACCCACAGCCCTCCGCCACCCAGCCCTTCCCACGGCACCCACAGCCCTTCCCACGGCACCCACAGCCCGGCCCTCCGCCACCCAGCCCTGCCCACGGCATCCACAGCCCGGCCCTCCGCCACCCAGCCCTTCCCACGGCACCCACAGCCCTCCGCCACCCAGCCCTTCCCACGGCACCCACCGCCCTCCGCCACCCAGCCCTGCCCACGGCACCCACCGCCCTCCGCTCCGCCAGCCACCCGAATGGAGATTGGCGGAGGTGCGGATTCCTGAGCAGCGCCTCCCTTACGACAGCCGCCACTCCTGACGGGGGAGAGCTGCGGCGCCTGGAGACCGTGTTCCAGACTTTGAGGAGGTCCTGGTACAAGACGGGCAGCGCCAACAGAGAGTTCCGAAGACCCTGCTGGTCCACAGACAGGAGCTGCACGTCGTAGTTCAGGCCGAGCCCCTGGGGGGAGAAATCCGTCGCCAGGGCCCCACCGTGGAGGAGGCTCAGCGTACAGGTAACGCTGCAGAGTCTGAGGGTGGAAAGTGGCAGTCTGGGTGCGGAGGCACACCAGCGCCTGACCGCCCTCCGCCATCGGGAGACTCCAGACCTCCGCAGCGACCCCGTGCAGTCGATTGTCCCAGAGGAACCGAAGCTGGGCTCTCTGGATGGTGGGACAAAGCCAGGGGGAGGAGTCAGTGACCAGCCGGGACCACAGCATGGAGGCGATCAGCTGGTTTATGACGAGAACTCGACCCCTGTAGGACATCACTCGGAGCCGTCCTGTCCAGCGTCCCAGGCCAGCGGTGACCTTGGTCTCCAGCTCCTGCCAGTTCGCCGGCCAGGCTCCCTCTGCCGGGCAAAGATGGACTCCCAGGCAGAGGCTGTTGGTCCGACTCCAGCTGAAGGGCCCGAGCTCCTCCGGGAGGGGGTCCACCTGCCACGGACCGACCAGGAGTCCGGAACATTTGGCCCAGTTGATCCGTGCGGAGGATGCGGTGGAGTAGACAGCTTGGCTCTCTCGCATCCTCCGGGGGTCCCCGGGGTCAGTGACCATGAGGAACACGTCATAAGCGTCCGCCGAGAGGACCACCCCCCCGTCCGGCTCCCGCAGAACCAGCCCCGTGAACCTCCTCCACAGGAGGCACAGGAAAGGCTCCACGCAGAGGGAATAATGTTGACCGGACAGGGGGCAGCCCTGACGCACTCCTCTCCCAAAGCGAAGGGGCGCCGGCAGGGACCCGTTAACCTGAATCAGACTCTCCGAGGCAGCGGACAGTAACCGGATCCGGGCGACAAAATTCGTTCCGAACCCGAAAGCCCGCAGAGTCCCGAGCAAATCCCCGTGCCCCACCCTGTCGAACGCCTTCTCCTGGTCAAGAGACAGGGAGGTGCTCGACATACCAGTCCTCTGGGTAAGGTGAATAATGTCCCGGGCCCCAATTGGAATGCATATTACCCGTGGTCTGGAGCAGGCGTGGGGGTTGGATTGGGTCCATCGTGCCGATTGGTATCTGAAGGGTCCGAATGCTGCGAGGCCTTCCTTGGTCGAATGTCTGGTTTAAGTTCTCTTCTCTTGCTGCTGTCTAGCTGGCTTGCTGAAACCACTCCTGGTACCATATGTTATTCTCTAAGTCTGAATGAAGATTGGAGACGTCCAGTTAACACAAGCTCTTTATTCAGAGGGTTTGTTCTGTTTCCAGAGCTCAACTAGATGTAAAACAGTCAAGAAGTATGACCAGTGAAGCTAAGGTAAGCTGCCTATGCTGAGCTGTCTCTGTCTGCTGCTGCTCACTAGCCCTGTGCTTCTGAAAGAGGCGGATCCTACCTTGTGCTCGACCCTTTATACCCGTCTCTGATGCCCTCTAGTGATGCTGTGGCTGTCACATCTGCCTGCAGTCCCTGGTGTTTGTGCAGATGTATGTACAGATGTACAGATCACTACAGGTAAGACATGTATAGTAGAGGTACATGGGTAAATCCCTGCCTGCTGGCTCCGCCCAGTAGGCGGAGTATAAATGTGTGTGCTCACCGAGCTGCAGCCATTCTGGGTCCAGCTACAGGAGGCACAACATCTTTGCTCAATAAAGCCTCGATTATTCCACTACTCGCGTCTTTGTGCTGATAGTGCGTCACAGTGTCTCTGGGATTTTGTGTATATCTTTAACAAATCTGTGCTGATGTTTATTCTGAATCTATTTATTCTGACGGGGAGTGTTTGCTTTGCCAGGCCAGCAGAGACGAGGATTGTGAAGTTTAACAGCACAACACGTGAATGTTGCGATGGATACAGTGGTCCTCAGTGCACTGAAGGTGAGGAACTGGAGAATATGTCCCTGACCCCTGAACCCATCGCTGGTCACTGCAATGTCAATGACCCCTGAACCCCATTGCTGGTCACTTCAAGCTATCCCCACAATTATCGTCAACCCCTGACCTTTCCAATGGACATCAACCCCCCCCCTTCCCCCGATTATACCGACATTAATACACATTCCCAAATCTGCCGGAATTTTTGGTAACTGTTTTGGTCGTTTGTTTTTCCAGGACCAAGTTTCCCGGGACTTTGTTACACCACATGGAACTGCCAGCACTTTCCCGGGATCGGGAACACATCCCTGATCACCATGGAGGAATGCTGCACTGCATTGTGGGGTCACAGCTGGAAGAATGTCTCCTCAGATTTCTGCTTCTCCTGTTCGTATCTCAGTCTGTCAGGTCAGAAAACACACCCTCATCTCAGAGAAACTCTGCCAGAGGGTATGTACTGAGGGAGTGCCGCATTGTCAGAGGGTCAGTACTGAGGGAGTGCCGCACTGTCAGAGGGTCAGTACTGAGGGAGTGCAGCACTGTCAGAAGGTCAGTACTGAGGGAGTGCTGCACTGTCAGAGGGTCAGTACTGAGGGAGTGCCGCACTGTCAGATGGTCAGTACTGAGGGAGTGCCGCACTGTCAGAGGGTCAGTACTGAGGGAGTGCCGCACTGTCAGAGGGTCAGTACTGAGGGAGTGCCGCACTGTCAGAGGGTCAGTACTGAGGGAGTGCCGCACTGTCAGAGGGTCAGTACTGAGGGAGTGCCGCACTGTCAGAGGGTCAGTACTGAGGGAGTGCCGCACTGTCAGAGGGTCAGTACTGAGGGAGTGCCGCACTGTCAGAGGCTCAGTACTGAGGGAGTGCCGCACTGTCAGAGGGTCAGTACTGAGGGAGTGCCGCACTGTCAGAGGGTCAGTACTGAGGGAGTGCCGCACTGTCAGAGGGTCAGTACTGAGGGAGTGCCGCACTGTCAGAGGGTCAGTACTGAGGGAGTGCCGCACTGTCAGAGGGTCAGTACTGAGGGAGTGCCGCACTGTCAGAGGGTCAGTACTGAGGGAGTGCTGCACTGTCAGAGGGTCAGTACTGAGGAACTGCTGCACTGTCAGAGGGTCAGTACTGAGGGAGTGCCGCACTGTCAGAGGCTCAGTACTGAGGGAGTGCCGCACTGTCAGAGGGTCAGTACTGAGGGAGTGCCGCACTGTCAGAGGGTCAGTACTGAGGGAGTGCCGCACTGTCAGAGGGTCAGTACTGAGGGAGTGCCGCACTGTCAGAGGGTCAGTACTGAGGGAGTGCCGCACTGTCAGAGGGTCAGTACTGAGGGAGCGCTGCACTGTCAGAGGGTCAGTACTGAGGGAGTGCCGCACTGTCAGAGGGTCAGTACTGAGGGAGTGCCGCACTGTCAGAGGGTCAGTACTGAGGGAGCGCTGCACTGCCAGAGGGTCAGTGCTGAGGGAGTGCTGCACTGTCAGAGGGTCAGTACTGAGGGAGTGCCGCACTGTCAGAGGGTCAGTACTGAGGGAGCGCTGCACTGTCAGAGGGTCAGTACTGAGGGAGGGCTGCACTGCCAGAGGGTCAGTGCTGAGGGAGTGCTGCACTGTCAGAGGGTCAGTACTGAGGGAACGCTGCACTGTCAGAGGGTCAGTACTGCGGGAGTGCCGCACTGTCAGAGGGTCAGTACTGAGGGAGCGCTGCACTGTCAGAGGGTCAGTACTGAGGGAGTGCCGCACTGTCAGAGGGTCAGTACTGAGGGAGTGCCGCACTGTCAGAGGGTCAGTACTGAGGGAGTGCCGCACTGTCAGAGGGTCAGTACTGAGGGAGTGCTGCACTGTCAGAGGGTCAGTACTGAGGGAGTGCCGCACTGTCAGAGGGTCAGTACTGAGGGAGTGCCGCACTGCCAGAGGGTCAGTGCTGAGGGAGTGCTGAACTGTCAGAGGGTCAGTACTGAGGGAGCGCCGCACTGTCAGAGGGTCAGTACTGAGGGAGGGCTGCACTGCCAGAGGGTCAGTGCTGAGGGAGTGCTGCACTGTCAGAGGGTCAGTACTGAGGGAACGCTGCACTGTCAGAGGGTCAGTACTGAGGGAGTGCTGCACTGTCAGAGGGTCAGTACTGAGGGAGGGCTGCACTGCCAGAGGGTCAGTGCTGAGGGAGTGCTGCACTGTCAGAGAGTCAGTACTGAGGGAGTGCTGCACTGTCTGAGGGTCAGTACTGAGGGAGAGCCGCACTGTCAGAGGGTCAGTACTGAGGGAGTGCTGCACTGTCAGAGAGTCAGTACTGAGGGAGTGCTGCACTGTCAGACGGTCAGTACTGAGGGAGTGCCGCACTGTCAGAGGGTCAGTACTGAGGGAGTGCCGCATAGTCAGAGGGTCAGTACTGAGGGAGTGCCGCACTGTCAGAGGGTCAGTACTGAGGGAGTGCCGCACTGTCAGAGGGTCAGTACTGAGGGAGTGCCGCATAGTCAGAGGGTCAGTACTGAGGGAGTGCCGCACTGTCAGAGGGTCAGTACTGAGGGAGTGCCGCACTGTCAGAGGGTCAGTACTGAGGGAGTGCCGCACTGTCAGAGGGTCAGTACTGAGGGAGTGCTGCACTGTCAGAGGGTCAGTACTGAGGGAGTGCTGCACAGTCAGAGGGTCAGTACTGAGGGAGTGCCGCACTGTCAGAGGGTCAGTACTGAGGGAGAGCCGCACTGTCAGGGAGTCAGTACTGAGGGAGCGCCGCACTGTCAGAGGGTCAGTACTGAGGGAGTGCCGCACTGTCAGAGGGTCAGTACTGAGGGAGTGCCGCACTGTCAGAGGGTCAGTACTGAGGGAGTGCCGCACTGTCAGAGGGTCAGTACTGAGGGAGTGCCGCACTGTCAGAGGGTCAGTACTGAGGGAGTGCTGCACTGTCAGAGGGTCAGTACTGAGGGAGTGCCGCACTGTCAGAGGGTCAGTACTGAGGGAGTGCCGCACTGTCAGAGGGTCAGTACTGAGGGAGTGCAGCACTGTCAGAGGGTCAGTACTGAGGGAGTGCCGCACTGTCAGAGGGTCAGTACTGAGGGAGCGCTGCACTGTCAGAGGGTCAGTACTGAGGGAGTGCCGCACTGTCAGAGGGTCAGTACTGAGGGAGTGCCGCACTGTCAGAGGGTCAGTGCTGAGGGAGCGCTGCACTGCCAGAGGGTCAGTGCTGAGGGAGTGCTGCACTGTCAGAGGGTCAGTACTGAGGGAGCGCCGCACTGTCAGAGGGTCAGTACTGAGGGAGCGCTGCACTGTCAGAGGGTCAGTACTGAGGGAGCGCAGCACTGTCAGAGGGTCAGTACTGAGGGAGTGCCGCACTGTCAGAGGGTCAGTACTGAGGGAGTGCCGCACTGTCAGAGGGTCAGTACTGAGGGAGTGCAGCACTGTCTGAGGGTCAGTGCTGAGGGAGTGCCGCACTGTCAGAGGGTCAGTACTGAGGGAGGGCTGCACTGCCAGAGGGTCAGTGCTGAGGGAGTGCTGCACTGTCAGAGGGTCAGTACTGAGGGAGTGCCGCACTGTCAGAGGGTCAGTACTGAGGGAGCGCTGCACTGTCAGAGGGTCAGTACTGAGGGAGGGCTGCACTGCCAGAGGGTCAGTGCTGAGGGAGTGCTGCACTGTAAGAGGGTCAGTACTGAGGGAACGCTGCACTGTCAGAGGGTCAGTACTGAGGGAGTGCTGCACTGTCAGAGGGTCAGTACTGAGGGAGTGCCGCACTGTCAGAGGGTCAGTACTGAGGGAGTGCTGCACTGTCAGAGGGTCAGTACTGAGGGAGTGCCGCACAGTCAGAGGGTCAGTACTGAGGGAGTGCCGCACAGTCAGAGGGTCAGTACTGAGGGAGTGCCGCACTGTCAGAGGGTCAGTACTGAGGGAGTGCCGCACTGTCAGAGGGTCAGTACTGAGGGAGTGCTGCACTGTCAGAGGGTCAGTACTGAGGGAGTGCTGCACAGTCAGAGGGTCAGTACTGAGGGAGCGCCGCACTGTCAGAGGGTCAGTACTGAGGGAGTGCCGCACTGTCAGAGGGTCAGTACTGAGGGAGCGCCGCACTGTCAGAGGGTCAGTACTGAGGGAGTGCCGCACTGTCAGAGGGTCAGTACTGAGGGAGTGCTGCACTGTCAGAGGGTCAGTACTGAGGGAGTGCTCCACAGTCAGAGGGTCAGTACTGAGGGAGCGCCGCACTGTCAGAGGGTCAATACTGAGGGAGTGC
The DNA here is from genome assembly GCF_047496885.1 of Scyliorhinus torazame. NCBI lineage: Eukaryota > Metazoa > Chordata > Chondrichthyes > Carcharhiniformes > Scyliorhinidae > Scyliorhinus > Scyliorhinus torazame. The sequence continues at coordinate 257,287,141 of NC_092717.1, read as the reverse complement.
CGCACAGTCAGAGGGTCAGTACTGAGGGAGTGCCGCACTGTCAGAGGGTCAGTACTGAGGGAGTGCCGCACTGTCAGAGGGTCAGTACTGAGGGAGTGCCGCACTGTCAGAGGGTCAGTACTGAGGGAGTGCCGCACTGTGAGTGGGTTTATCTGGGGGTGTGAGTAGGGTTATTTGGGGAGGGGGAGTGGTTGGAGGGATAGGGGATTTTGGGGGGATTATTTGAGGAGGGAGATATATTCCTGGGAGGCAGGGCGGCGGATGGGCTTTCGGGGGGCACGGGCGGAAAGACAGGGATTTTGCCGGGGGGGGGGGGGGGGGGCAGGTGTTTTGCCGGGGCGTGGGTGTTTCTGCGGGGGTACAGGGTTTTTTCGGGGGGGGGGGGACAAGGTTTTTGCCGGGGGGGGGGGAGGCAGGGGCAGGGGTTTTTGCCCGGGGGGTTGGGTTCCGGGGGGGGGGGGGTGGAGTGTTTTTTGTCGGGGGCGGGGAGCGGGGGACAAGATTTTTGCCGGGTGGTGGGGAAGGGATTTGTGCCCCGGGGGTCACAGAGGTTTTTCCGGGGTGGGGGGCAGAGCTTTTGTCCTGGGGGGGGGGGGGGGTTGCCGGGAGGGGGTGGAGTCACTGGATTTTCCGGAGGAGGAACAGGGATTTTTCCGGGGGGGTGGGGGGTGGGTGGGGGGGGAGGGGGGGTGGCAGGGGATTTTCCAGTGGGGGGAAGGGGAGGGGGACAGGGGGTTTTCTGGGGTGGAGACGACAGGGTTTTTTGTCGGTGGGGAGACGACAGGATTTTTTCCGTCGGGGGGCACAGGGGGTTTTGGTGGGGGGGGCACAAGGGTTTTTGGTGGGGGGGGGGCACAGGGGTTTTTGGTGGGGGGGGCACAGGGGTTTTTGGTGGCGGGGGCACAGGGGTTTTTGGTGGCGGGGGCACAGGGGGTTTTGGTGGGGGGGGCACAGGGGGTTTTGGTGGGGGGGGCACAGGGGGTTTTGGTGGGGGGGGCACAGGGGTTTTTGGTGGGGGGGGCACAGGGGTTTTTGGTGGCGGGGGCACAGGGGTTTTTGGTGGGGGGGGCACAGGGGGTTTTGGTGGGGGGGGCACAGGGGGTTTTGGTGGGGGGGGCACAGGGGGTTTTGGTGGGGGGGGCACAGGGTTTTTCCGGGGCTGGGTCTGTTTTTCTGGCAGTGATGGGGTTTTCCCGGGAGGTGACAGCAGTGATTTGCTGAATTGTTTCTGCTAATTGTTGCTTTCACAGATGCTGTGTCCAATCCTCTGCTGGTCAGACCCCAGCTACTGTCTGGTCAGCTGCGATCAGCCAAGGATTATCGTTTCTTTGCCACCTGTATGACCTGGAGTGGATTTCATTTCCGAACCTTTGATGGGAAACACTTCAATTTTGATGGCAGCTGTACCTATAACCTGGCTTCGTCCCTGGATGGAACGTGGGCTGTCTACATCGCAACAGCACAGTGTCCAGTGAACAGGCAAGAATGTCGCAAGGTCAGTCACCGTCCATCAATCACACTCGAACAATTGTAGCTCAGTCCGTGCTCACATCCACTCCACATTCTCAACATCACAACCCCCAATCCCTCATTTCCTGACAGAAACACTAACTGATCACTTCGGCCCGTGTCACCCAGAAAACCTCCCAGATTAGACATCCAGGGAGGTGATGCTGGAACTGTACAAAACGTTGGTTAGGCCACAGCGAGAGGATTGTGAGCAGTTCTGGAATCCACATTATAGGAGGGATGTGACAGCACTGGAAAGGGGGCAGAGGAGATTTACCAGGAAGTTGCCTGGGCTGGAGAGGTTTAGTTATGGAGAGGGATTGGACAGACTGGGGTTGTTTTCCTGGGAGCAGAGGAGACTGAGGGGGGACAGGATTGTATAAAATTATGAGGGGCACAGAGAGAGTCGACAGGAAGAAACGTTTCCCCTTGGTGGAGGGGTCAATGACCAGGGGGCAGAGATTGAAGGTGAGGGGCAGGAGGGTTAGAGGGGATATCAGGAAAAACCCTTTCCCCCAGAGGGGGTGGGAGTTTGGAACTCGCTGCCTGAAAGGGGGGTGGAGGCAGAGACCCTCAGAACATTCCAGAAGTATTTAGATGTGCATCGTGATCCCAGGGCTATGGGCCCAGTGCTGGGAAATGGGATTAGAATAGTTAGGGGGGGGGTGTTTGACCGGTGCAGACTCGATGGGCCGAAGGGCCTTTTCTGAGCTGTAAATGTCTTATTCTAATCACAGAATTTTAACATTGCAGAAGGAGGCCATTCGGCCCATCTGTCTGCGCCAACCCTCCAAGCGACCATCATGGCTCAGTGCCAGAAACGATCATCTTATCCCACTCACCAAATCCCGAAGGCAGGCAGCTTCCCCCGATGTTGCTGTGTTGAGTTTGGATCGGCCTTTGCCGAGTCTGTGGATTGGACATTCTGCCATGATGTGCTGCACAGTTTGCTCTCTCCCACAGGCACAGAGGGGGCTGAAACTGATGCCCCACCTGTGGAGGTTGGTCAGGCAGGGAGCAGGGAGCCGCTGTGTTGGGGTCGAGACAACGTGATTGTTTCTGCTGCCCAATGGTTCACATTCATTAGTCCAGGTGGAATTTGTGTTGAGGTCCGGTGAGGGCTGGGAGGGTTTTGTGCACCTTGATGGGAGTGATATGTTGGGTAGGCTGAATAGATCAGCTCAAGGTGTGTGTCTGTGTGTCTGTGTGTCTGTGTGTGTGTGTCTGTGTGTGTGTGTGTGTCTGTGTGTGTGTGTGTCTGTGTGTGTGTGTCTGTGTGTGTGTGTGTCTGTGTGTGTGTGTCTGTCTGTGTGTGAGTGTGTCTGTCTGTGTGTGTGTGTCTGTGTGTGTGTGTGTGTGTCTGTGTGTGTGTGTCTGTGTGTGTGTGTCTGTGTGTGTGTGTGTGTGTGTGTGTCTGTGTGTGTGTGTCTGTCTGTGTGTCTGTGTGTGTGTGTGTGTCTGTGTGTGTGTCTGTCTGTGTGTGAGTGTGTCTGTCTGTGTGTGTCTGTCTGTGTGTGTCTGTCTGTGTGTGTCTGTGTGTGTGTCTGTGTGTGTGTGTCTGTGTGTGTGTGTCTGTCTGTCTGTGTGTCTGTCTGTGTGTGTGTCTGTGTCTGTGTGTGTCTGTGTGTCTGTGTGTCTGTGTCTGTGTGTCTGTGTCTGTGTGTGTGTGTCTGTCTGTCTGTGTGTCTGTCTGTCTGTCTGTCTGTGTGTCTGTCTGTGTGTGTGTCTGTGTGTCTGTGTGTGTGTGTGTCTGTGTCTGTGTGAGTGTGTCTGTCTGTGTGTGAGTGTGTCTGTCTGTGTGTGTGTGTCTGTGTGTGTGTGTCTGTCTGTGTGTGCCTGTGTGCATGTGTCTGTATGTGTGTGTCTGTATGTGTGTGTCTGTGTGTGTGTGTCTGTGTGTGTGTGTGTGTGTGTGTGTGTCTGTGTGTGTGTGTCTGTCTGTCTGTGTGTCTGTCTGTGTGTGTGTCTGTGTCTGTGTGTGTCTGTGTGTCTGTGTGTCTGTGTCTGTGTGTCTGTGTCTGTGTGTCTGTGTCTGTGTGTGTGTGTCTGTCTGTCTGTGTGTCTGTCTGTCTGTCTGTCTGTGTGTCTGTCTGTGTGTGTGTCTGTGTGTCTGTGTGTGTGTGTGTCTGTGTCTGTGTGAGTGTGTCTGTCTGTGTGTGAGTGTGTCTGTCTGTGTGTGTGTGTCTGTGTGTGTGTGTCTGTCTGTGTGTGCCTGTGTGCATGTGTCTGTATGTGTGTGTCTGTATGTGTGTGTCTGTATGTGTGTGTCTGTGTGTGTGTGTCTGTGTGTGTGTGTGTGTGTGTCTGTGTGTGTGTGTGTGTCTGTCTGTCTGTGTGTCTGTGTGTGTGTCTGTGTGTGTGTCTGTGTGTGTGTCTGTGTGTGTGTCTGTCTGTGTGTGAGTGTGTCTGTCTGTCTGTGTGTGTCTGTCTGTGTGTGTGTCTGTGTGTGTGTCTGTGTGTGTGTCTGTGTGTGTGTGTCTGTCTGTGTGTCTGTGTGTCTGTGTCTGTGTGTCTGTGTCTGTGTGTGTGTCTGTCTGTGTGTCTGTCTGTCTGTCTGTGTGTGTGTCTGTGTGTCTGTGTCTGTGTCTGTGTCTGTGTGTGTCTGTGTCTGTGTGTGTCTGTGTGTGTCTGTGTGTGTCTGTGTGTGTCTGTGTCTGTGTGTGTGTCTGTGTGTGTCTGTGTCTGTGTCTGTGTCTGTGTCTGTGTCTGTGTCTGTGTGTGCCCAACACCAGGAGTGCACGGTAGAATTCCTCCAGCGATTCCCCAGGGGTTTGTCGCCTTGTTGCAAGCAGGTGCCAACCGTAGACCTGGTTTACCGGGCGAATATAGTGTCCTTTTAGCAGCATCAAAGTCTTCCGCTTCCTCGATGAGGGTGTAAATCTCCGGGCTCACCCTAGAGTGCAGGACGTGCAGTTTCTGCTCTCCCGTGGGTGCGTTTTCGGCCGTCTCGAGATACCCTTTAAAACACGCCAGCCAGTGCTTAAAGATTGCCGCTGAGTTCGCCGCGTGGGGGCTGAGTTGCAGACACTCCGGCTTGATTCGGAGCTCCATCCTTTTAAATCTAGCTTATTAAATTGATGCACGATCAATGACCACTAAGGCGAGGTTGTAGTCCAACTGAAGGCTTTAATAAGCTAGATGTTTCCCCCAGCAGCTCAGGTACAGAATGAAGGCTGCTGGGGCGGCACAAGCTCTTATACCCCGCCTTGCAGGGCGGAGCTACCATACATTCTGACCAATAGAAAGCATACAGTTTCCACCAATGGTGCTCCAGCCTATCAGGTAAAGTAATACCTCTAATACCACACCTTCTTAACCACCTTATCTACCTGTCCTGCTGTTTTCGGAGATCTGTGAACCTGCACACCAAGCTCTCTGCGATCCTCTGTACTTCCCAGGGTCCAACCATTCATTGTACATTCCCTGGCCTTGTTCGTCCTTCCAAATTGTCTCACCTCACACTTTTCATGGTTAAATTCAATTTGGGCCTCTTCTGCCCATCCAGCCCGTCTGTATCATCCGGAAATCTCATGTTTGCTCCTCATTCACCACATCACCAATTTTTGTGTCATCTGTGAACGTGACTATCATACCTCCTACATTCACGTGCACAGCTTTAATGTACGCTGCAAACAGCAAGGGACCCAGCACCGATCTCTGCGGAACTCCACTGGATACATCAACATCACCCTGTGCCTCAAACCCAAAGCCAGCTTTGGAATGTGGGGAAATATGGGGAAAAGGCATTGAGTGATCAGCCATGATCATTTTGAAAGGCAGAACAGGCCCGATGGGCTGAATGGCCCACTCCTGTCCATTATTCCTCTGTTTCAGTCTCTCCCTCTCAATCTCGCCTTGTGTTGTTCCCAGGTGTTGAGGATTATGTTCGGTTTGGATCGAATCCTGGCTGAAAACGACACTGTGGTCATCAACGGAGCCAGCCTCGCTGCCAGGAAACCGTATTACCGCAATGGTGAGTCTATTTCTCACTCTCTGCTGCTCACTCTCTCTTCGCTTTGCTCCCAGAACCACAAGATCAGGTTACCCTGACGGGGAATTATAGACCACGGTGGAGAAAATGTTTGAATCAATTATTAAGGATGAAATAACTGAGCATTTGGAAAGTGGGGACAGGATCGGTCCCAGTCAGCAGGGATTCTCTAAAGGGAAATCAGGTTCAACAAATCTTCTGGAATGTTTTGAGGATGTGACCAGCAGAGTGGACAAGGGTGAACCAGTCGATGTTGTCTATCTGGACTTTCAAAAGGCTTTTGACAAGGTCCCACACAAGAGATTTGTGAGCAAAATTAAAGCTCATGGTATTGAGGGTAATGTATTACATAAGAACATACGAACTAGGAGCAGGAGTCGGCCATCTGGCCCCTCGAGCCTGCTCCGCCATTCAATGAGATCATGGCTGATCTTTTGTGGACTCAGCTCCACTTTCCGGCCCGAACACCATAACCCTTAATCCCTTCATTCTTCAAAAAACTATCTATCTTTATCTTAAAAACATTTAATGAAGGAGCCTCAACTGCTTCACTGGGCAAGGAATTCCATAGATTCACAACCCTTTGGGTGAAGAAGTTCCTCCTAAGCTCAGTCCTAAATCTACTTCCCCTTATTTTGAGGCTATGCCCCCAAGTTCTGCTTTCACCCGCCAGTGGAAACAGCCTGCCCGCATCTATCCTATCTGTTCCCTTCATAATCTTATATGTTTCTATAAGATCCCCCCTCATCCTTCTAAATTCCAACGAGTACAGTCCCAGTCTACTCAACCTCTCCTCGTAATCCAACCCCTTCAGCTCTGGGATTAACCGCGTGAATCTCCTCTGCACACCCTCCAGTGCCAGTACGTCCTTTCTCAAGTAAGGAGACCAAAACTGAACACAATACTCCAGGTGTGGCCTCACTAACACCTTATACAATTGCAGCATAACCTCCCTAGTCTTAAACTCCATCCCTCTAGCAATGAAGGACAAAATTCCATTTGCCTTCTTAATCACCTGTTGCACCTGAAAACCAACTTTCTGCGACTCATGCACTAGCACACCCAGGTCTCTCTGCACAGCAGCATGTTTTAATATTTTATCATTTAAATAATAATCCCTTTTGCCGTTATTCTTAACAAAATGGATAACCTCACATTTGTCAACATTGTATTCCATCTGCCAGACCCTAGCCCATTCACTTAGCCTGTCCAAATCCCTCTGCAGACTTCCAGTATCCTCTGCACTTTTTGCTTTACCACTTATCTTAGTGTCGTCTGCAAATTTGGACACATTGCCCTTGGTCCCCAACTCCAAATCATCTATGTAAATTGTGAACAGTTGTGGGCCCAACACTGATCCCTGAGGGACACCACTAGCTACTGATTGCCAACCAGAGAAACACCCATTAATCCCCACTCTTTGCTTTCTATTAATTAACCAATCCTCTATCCATTCTCCTACTTTCCCCTTAATGCCATGCATCTTTATCTTATGCAACAACCTTTTGTGTGGCACCTTGTCAAAGGCTTTCTGGAAATCCAGATATTCCACATCCATTGGCTCCCCGTTATCTACCGCACTGTTAATGTTATCAAAAAATTCCACTAAATTAGTTAGGCACGACCTGCCCTTTATGAACCCATGCTGCGTCTGCCCAATGGGACAATTTCCATCCAGATGCCTTGCTATTTCTTCCTTGATGATAGATTCCAGCATCTTCCCCACTACCGAAGTTAAGCTCACTGGCCTATAATTACCCACATTCTGCCTACCTCCTTTTTTAAACAGTGGTGTCATGTTTGCTAATTTCCAATCCACCGGGACCACCCCAGAGTCAAGTGAATTTTGGTAAATTATCACTAGTGCATTTGCAATTTCCCTAGCCATCTCTTTTAGCACTCTGGGATGCATTCCATCAGGGCCAGGAGACTTGTCTACCTTTAGCCCCATTAGCTTGCCCATCACTACCTCCTTGGTGATATCAATCCTCTCAAGGTCCTCACCTGTCATAGCCTCATTTCCATCAGTCACTGGCATGTTATTTGTGTCTTCCACTGTGAAGACCGACCCAAAAAACCTGTTCAGTTCCTCAGCCATTTCCTCATCTCCCATTATTAAATCTCCCTTCTCACCCTCTAAAGGACCAATATTTACCTTAGCCACTCTTTTTTGTTTTATGTATTTGTAGAAACTTTTACTATCTGTTTTTATACTCTGAGCAAGTTTACTCTCATAATCTATCTTACTCTTCTTTATAGCTTTTTTAGTAGCTTTCTGTTGCCCCCTAAAGATTTCCCAGTCCTCTAGCCTCCCACTAATCTTTGCCACTTTGTATGTTTTTTCCTTCAATTTGATACTCACCCTTATTTCCTTAGATATCCACGGTCGATTGTCCCTCTTTTTACCGTCCTTCCTTTTTGTTGGTATAAACCTTTGCTGGGCACTGTGAAAAATCACTTGGAAGGTTCTCCACTGTTCCTCAACTGTTTCACCATAAAGTCTTTGCTCCCAGTCTACCTTAGCTAGTTCTTCTCTCATCCCATTGTAATCTCCTTTGTTTAAGCACAAAACACTAGTGCTTGGTTTTACCTTCTCACCCTCCATCTGTATTTTAAATTCCACCATATTGTGATCGCTCCTTCCGAGAGGATCCCTAACTATGAGATCCTGAATCAATCCTGTCTCATTACACAGGACCAGATCTAGGGCCGTTTGTTCCCTCGTAGGTTCCTTTTACATACTGTTCGAGGAAACTATCGCGGATATATTCTATAAACTCCTCCTCAAGGCTGCCTTGACCGACCTGGTTAAACCAATCAACATGTAGATTAAAATCCCCCATGATAACTGCTGTACCATTTCTACATGCATCTGTTATTTCTTTGTTTATAGCCTGCCCCACCATAATGTTACTATTTGGTGGCCTATAGATTACTCCTATCAGTGACTTTTTCGCCTTACTATTCCTGATTTCCACCCAAATGGATTCAACCTTATCCTCCATAGCACCGATGTCATCCCTTACTGTTGCCCGGATGTCATCCTTAAATAACAGAGCTACACCACCCCCCTTACCATCCACTCTGTCCTTCCGAAAAGTTTGATACCCTCGGATATTTAACTCCCAGTCGTGACCATCCTTTAACCATGTTTCAGTAATGGCCACTAAATCATAGTCATTCACAATGATTTGCGCCATCAACTCATTTACCTTATTCCGAATACTACGAGCATTCAGGTAAAGTACACTTATGTTGGCTTTTTTACCTCTGTTCTGAATCTTAACACCTCGATCAGTAACCTCTCCTAAGTTATATTTCCTCTTAACCTTTCTCCTAATTTTCCTTGTCGTCGAACCCACATCTTCCTGTAACAACCTGCCGCGTCGCTTACCATTAATGTTTTCACTTCCCGTTTTATTTCTTTTAGTATTCCTGGTCCTATTCACTGAGCTCCCCTCAGTCACTGTACCTTGTACTGTCGCCCTTTTTGATTTTTGACTATGGCTTCTCTGCCTTACACTTTCCCCCTTACTGCCTTTTGTTTCTGTCCCTGTTTTACTACCTTCCAACTTCCTGCATCGGTTCCCATCCCCCTGCCACATTAGTTTAAACTCTCCCCAACAGCTCTAGCAACCCCCCCCCCCCCCAGGACATCGGTTCCAGTCCCGCCCAGGGGCAGACCGTCCGGTTTGTACTGGTCCCACCTCCCCCAGAACCTGTTCCAATGTCCCAGGAATTTGAATCCCTCCCTCTTGCACCATCTCTCGAGCCACGCATTCATCCTCTCTATCCTGACATTCATACTCTGACTAGCTCGTGGCACTGGTAGCAATCCTGAGATTACTACCTTTGAGGTCCTACTTTTTAGTTTAACTCCTAGCTCCCTAAATTCTGCTTGTAGGACCTCGTCCCGTTTTTTACCTATATCGTTGGTGCCTATGTGCACCACGACAGCTGGCTGTTCATCCTCCCCCCCCCCCTCCAGAATGTCCTGCAGCCGCTCCGAGACATCCTTGACCCTTGCACCAGGGAGGCAACATACCATCCTGGAGTCTCGATTGCGTCCGCAGAACCGCCTGTCTATTCCCCTTACAATTGAGTCCCCTATCACTATAGCCCTGCCATTCTTCTTCCTGCCCAGCTGCGCAGCAGAGCCAGCCACGGTGCCATGAACCTGGCTGCTGCTGCCTTCCCCTGGTGAGCCATCTCCCCCAACAGTATCCAAAGCGGTATATCTGTTTTGCAGGGAGATGACCGCAGAGGACACCTGCACTGCCTTCCTACTCTAGCTCTGTCTTTTGGTCACCCATTTTCTATCTCCCTCAGTACCTTTCACCTGCGGTGTGACCAACTCGCTAAACGTGCTATCCACGACGTCCTCAGCATCGCGGACACTCCAAAGTGAGTCCATCCGCAGCTCCAGAGCCGTCAAGCGGTCTAACAGGTGCTGCAACTGGACACACTTCTTGCACGTGAAGGAGCCAGGGACAGTGGATGTGTCCCTGAGCTCCCACATCGCACACGAGGAGCACGACACGGGTCTGAGATCTCCTGCCATGTCTTAAACCTTCGGTTAACTTGAACAATTTCAATTTCCCCCCCAAAAATTTAACTAAATAAATAAACAATGAAGAAAAAAAAAAAATATATATATATATATACCAATGAAAAGAAACAGAAAAACAGAAACACTACTTACCAGTCACTTACCAGGGATAAAAAACACTTCCTCCCCTCCCAGCTTTGAATTCCCACCTCGATTCAAATTCCCAAACTCACTCTTAGCTGTGTCTCACTCCTGGCTCTGTCTTCTCTCTGGCTCACTGGGAGAACTCACTGGGAGTGAGTTTACAAGTGGCTCTTTTTAAACTGTCCTGAGTTGACTCCCCTCCCCCACCTGCTTTTAGATCAAGGTAGATTAAAGTGACTGACACTTAACTGCCAACCAGTTATGTGAGTGGGTGGGACAGCCCTTGTTAACCTACACTGCACAATACTAGCTTGATTTAAATTAATTTAAACTCCTGAAATTTAAAAGGAGCTGCCTTACTGATTCAATTTAATTCAATTCCCACCTCGATTCAAATTCCCAAACTCACTCTTTGCTGTCTCACTCTGGCTGTCTTCTCTGTCTCACTGGGAGAACTTGACGTGGATAGAGAACTGGTTGGCAGACAGGAAGCAGAGAGTGGGAATAAACGGGTCCTTTACGGAGTGGCACTGACAGTGGGGTACCGCAGGGTTCAGTGCTGGGATCCCAGCTCTTCACAATATACATTAATGATTTGGACGAGGGAATCGCAATATCTCCAAATTTGCAGACGACACTAAGCTGGGTGGCAGTGTGTGCTGTGAGGAGGCTGCGAAGAGGATGCAGGGCGACTTGGACAGGCTGGCTGAGTGGGCAAATACTTGGCAAATGCAATATAATGTGGGTAAATGTGAGGTTCTCCCCTTTTGTGCCAAAAAGTGAAAGGCAGATTATTATCTGAATGGTGGCAGTTTTGGAAAAGGGGAAGTGTAACGAGACCTGGGTGTGATGGTGGAACCGTCGCTGAAGGTCGGCAGATACAGCAGGCGGTGAGGAAACCTAATGGCACGCTGGCCTTCATAGCGAGAGGATTGGAGTATAGGAGTGGGGATGTCTTGCTACAGTTATACTGGGCCTTGGTGAGGCCACACCTTGCTGCAGGTATACAGGGCCTTGGTGAGGCCACACCTTGCTGCAGGTATACAGGCCTTGGTGAGACCACACCTTGAGTATTGTGGCAGTTTTGGTCTCCTAGTTTGAGGAAGGACATTCCTGCTGTTGAGGGTGTCCAGCGAAGGTTCACCAGACTAATTCCCGGGATGGCAGGACTGACAGATGAAGAAAGACTGGATCGACTGGGCTTGTACTCACTGGAGTTTAGAGGAATGAGAGGGGATATCATAGAAACATATAAAATCCGGATGGGACGGGACAGGCTGGATGTGGGAAGAATGTTCCCGATGTTGGGGACGTCCAGGACTAGGGGTCACAGCCTAAGAATAAGGGGTCAGCCATTCGGGACTGAGATGAGGAAGAACGTCTTCTCTCACTAAATTTAAAAAAACTGAGCATTGGTAACTAATTAAACATAATTACTTAATTATAATTTAGAGGGATATCTAAGCCAGAGATCGGAGAGTACTGTATTAGCTTTCGCATTTGTATTAGAAATCTAGTGCTAGGAAACAGATAGTTAACAGTAACTTTGAAATTTAAAAAAATATATATTCAAAAAAAAAAAATTTTTTAATTTAAATTTAAATTTTAATTAATTGACGCAATGTCAGTTAGAGGGGTGCTGTGCTCTGACTGTGAGATGTGGCAGGTCCGGGAGGCTTCCAGCGTCCCGGATGGCTTCATCTGAAGAAAGTGCACCCAACTGGATCTCCTCACAGACCGCATGGTTCGGTTGGAGCGGCAATTGGATGCACTTAGGAGCATGCAGGTGGCGGAAAGCGTCATAGATCGCAGTTATGTAGATGTGGTCACACCCAAGGTGCAAGCAGAGAAATGGGTGACCACCAGAAAGGGCAGGCAGTCAGTGCAGGAATCCCCTGTGGTTGTCCCCCTCTCGAACAGATATACCCCTTTGGAAACTGTTAAGGGGAATAGCCTATCAGGGGAAAACAGCAGTAGCCAGAGCAGTGGCACCACGGCTGGCTCTGATGTTCAGAAGGGAGGGTCAAAGCGCAGAAGAGTAATAGTAATAGGGGACTCTATAGTCAGGGGCACAGATAGGCGCTTCTGTGGACGTGAAAGAGACTCCAGGATGGTATGTTGCCTCCCTGGTGCCAGGGTCCAGGATGTCTCCGAACGGGTAGAGGGCATCCTGAAGGGGGAGGGCAAACAGGCAGAGGTCGTTGTACATATTGGTACTAACGACATAGGCAGGAAGGGGCAGGAGGTCCTGCAGCAGGAGTTCAGGGAGCTAGGCAGAAAGTTAAAAGACAGGACCTCGAGGGTTGTAATCTCGGGATTACTCCCTGTGCCATGTGCCAGTGAGGCTAGAAATAGGAAGATAGAGCAGCTAAACACGTGGCTAAACAGCTGGTGTTGGAGGGAGGGTTTCCATTATCTGGACCACGGGGAGCTCTTCCGGGGCACGTGTGACCTGTATAAGAAGGACGGGTTGCATCTAAACCGGAGAGGCATAAATATCCTGGCCGCGAGGTTTGCTAGTGTCACACGGGAGGGTTTAAACTAGTATGGCAGGGGGGTGGGCACGGGAGCAATAGGTCAGAAGGTGAGAGCATTGAGGGAGAACTAGGGAATAGGGACAGTGTGGCTCTGAGGCAGAGCAGACAGGGAGAAGTTGCTGAACACAACGGGTCTGGTGGCCTGAAGTGCGTATGTTTTAATGCAAGAAGTATTACGGGTAAGGCAGATGAACTTAGAGCTTGGATTAGTAGTTGGAACTATGATATTGTTGCCATTACAGAGACCTGGTTGAGGGAAGGGCAGGATTGGCAGCATAACGTTCCAGGATTTAGATGTTTCAGGCGGGATAGAGGGGGATGTAAAAGGGGAGGCGGAGTTGCGCTACTGGTCCGGGAGAATATCACAGCTGTACTAACAAACAAACAAAGAACAAAGAAATGTACAGCACAGGAACAGGCCCTTCGGCCCTCCAAGCCCGTGCCGACCATACTGCCCGACTAAACTACAATCTTCTACACTTCCTGGGTCCGTATCCTTCTATTCCCATCCTATTCATATATTTGTCAAGATGCCCCTTAAATGTCCCTATCGTCCCTGCCTCCACTACCTCCTCCGGTAGTGAGTTCCAGGCACCCACTACCCTCTGCGTAAAAAACTTGCCTCGTACATCTACTCTAAACTTTGCCCCTCTCACCTTAAACCTATGCCCCCTAGTAATTGACCCCTCTACCCTGGGGAAAAGCCTCTGACTATCCACTCTGTCTATGCCCCTCATAATTTTGTATACCTCTATCAGGTCGCCCCTCAACCTCCTTCGTTCCAGTGAGAACAAACCGAGTTTATTCAATCGCTCCTCATAGCTTATGCCCTCCATACCAGGCAACATTCTGGTAAATCTCTTCTGCACCCTCTCTAAAGCCTCCACATCCTTCTGGTAGTGTGGCGACCAGAATTGAACACTATACTCCAAGTGTGGCCTAACTAAGGTTCTATACAGCTGCAACATGACTTGCCAATTCTTATACTCAATGCCCCGGCCAATGAAGGCAAGCATGCCGTATGCCTTCTTGACTACCTTCTCCACCTGTGTAGCCCCTTTCAGTGATCTGTGGACCTGTACTCCTAGATCTCTTTGACTTTCAATACTCTTGAGGGTTCTACCATTCACCGTATATTCCCTACCTGCATTAGCCCTTCCAAAATGCATTACCTCACATTTGTCCAGGTTAAACTCCATCTGCCATCTCTCCGCCCAAGTCTCCAGACAATCTAAATCCTGCTGTATCCTCAGACAGTCCTCATCGCTATCCGCATTTCCACCAACCTTTGTGTCGTCTGCAAACTTACTAATCAGACCAGTTACATTTTCCTCCAAATCATTTATATATACTACAAAGAGCAAAGGTCCCAGCACTGATCCCTGTGGAACACCACTGGTCACAGCCCTCCAATTAGAAAAGCATCCCTCCATTGCTACCCTCTGCCTTCTATGGCCTAGCCAGTTCTGTATCCACCTTGCCAGTTCACCCCTGATCCCGTGTGACTTCACCTTTTGTACTAGTCTACCATGAGGGACCTTGTCAAAGGCCTTACTGAAGTCCATATAGACAACATCTACTGCCCTACCTGCATCAATCATCTTAGTGACCTCCTCGAAAAACTCTATCAAGTTAGTGAGACACGACCTCCCCTTCACAAAACCGTGCTGCCTCTCACTAATACGTCCATTTGCTTCCAAATGGGAGTAGATCCTGTCTCGAAGAATTCTCTCCAGTAATTTCCCTACCACTGAAGTAAGGCTCACCGGCCTGTAGTTCCCGGGATTATCCCTGCCACCCTTCTTAAACAGAGGAACAACATTGGCTATTCTCCAGTCCTCCGGGACATCCCCTGAAGACAGCGAGGATCCAAAGATTTCTGTCAAGGCCTCAGCAATTTCCTCTCCAGCCTCCTTCAGTATTCTGGGGTAGATCCCATCCGGCCCTGGGGACTTATCTACCTTAATATTTTTTAAGACACCCAACACCTCGTCTTTTTGGATCACAATGTGACCCAGGCTATCTACACCCCCTTCTCCAGACTCAACATCTACCAATTCCTTCTCTTTGGTGAATACTGATGCAAAGTATTCATTTAGTACCTCGCCCATTTCCTCTGGCTCCACACATAGATTCCCTTGCCTATCCTTCAGTGGGCCAACCCTTTCCCTGGCTACCCTCTTGCTTTTTATGTAAGTGTAAAAAGCCTTGGGATTTTCCTTAACCCTATTTGCCAATGACTTTTCATGACCCCTTCTAGCCCTCCTGACTCCTTGCTTAAGTTCCTTCCTACTTTCCTTATATGCCACACAGGCTTCGTCTGTTCCCAGCCTTTTAGCCCTGACAAATGCCTCCTTTTTCTTTTTGACGAGGCCTACAATATCATTCGTCATCCAAGGTTCCCGAAAATTGCCGTATTTATCTTTCTTCCTCACTACTGCGAGAGGACACCTCAGAGGGCAGTGAGGTTATATGGGTAGAGATCAGGAATAAGAAGGGTGCAGTCACAACGTTGGGGGTTTACTACAGGCCTCCCAACAGCCAGCGGGAGATAGAGGAGCAGATAGGTAGACAGATTTTGGAAAAGAGTAAAAACAACAGGGTTGTGGTGATGGGAGACTTCAACTTCCCCAATATTGACTGGGACTCACTTAGTGCCAGGGGCTTAGACAGGGCGGAGTTTGTAAGGAGCATCCAGGAGGGCTTCTTAAAACAATATGTAGACAGTCCAACTAGGGAAGGGGCGGTACTGGACCTGGTATTGGGGAATGAGCCCGGCCAGGTGGTAAATGTTTCAGTAGGGGAGCATTTCGGTAACAGTGACCACAATTCAGTAAGTTTTAAAGTACTGGTGGACAAGGATAAGAGTGGTCCGAGGATGAATGTGCTAAATTTGGGGAAGGCTAATTCTAACAATATTAGGCGGGAACTGAAGAACACAGATTGGGGGCGGATGTTTGAGGGCAAATCAACATCTGACATGTGGGAGGCTTTCAAGTGGCAGTTGAAAGGAATACAGGACCGGCATGTTCCTGTGAGGAAGAAAGATAAATACGGCAATTTTCGGGAACCTTGGATGACGAGTGATATTGTAGGCCTCGTCAAAAAGAAAAAGGAGGCATTTATCAGGGCTAAAAGGCTGGGAACAGACGAAGCCTGTGTGGCATATAAGGAAAGTAGGAAGGAACTTAAGCAAGGAGTCAGGAGGGCTAGAAGGGGTCACGAAAAGTCATTGGCAAATAGGGTTAAGGAAAATCCCAAGGCTTTTTACACGTACATAAAAAGCAAAAGGGTAGCCAGGGAAAGGGTTGGCCCACTGAAGGATAGGCAAGGGAATCTATGTGAGGAGCCAGAGGAAATGGGCGAGGTACTAAATGAATACTTTGCATCAGTATTCACCAAAGAGAAGGAATTGGTAGATGTTGAGTCTGGAGAAGGGTGTGTAGATAGCCTGGGTCACATTGAGATCCAAAAAGAAGAGGTGTTGGGTGTCTTAAAAAATATTAAGGTAGATAAGTCCCCAGGGCCTGATGGGATCTACCCCAGAATACTGAAGGAGGCTGGAGAGGAAATTGCTGCAGCCTTGACGGAAATCTTTGGATCCTCGCTGTCTTCGGGGGATGTCCCGGAGGACTGGAGAATAGCCAATGTTGTTCCTCTGTTTAAGAAGGGTAGCAAGGATAATCCCGGGAACTACAGGCCGGTGAGCCTTACTTCAGTGGTTGGGAAATTACTGGAGAGAATTCTTCGAGACAGGATCTACTCCCATTTGGAAGCAAATGGACGTATTAGTGAGAGGCAGCATGGTTTTGTGAAGGGGAGGTCGTGTCTCACTAACTTGATAGAGTTTTTCGAGGAGGTCACTAAGATGATTGATGCAGGTAGGGCAGTGGATGTTGTCTATATGGACTTCAGTAAGTCCTTTGACAAGGTCCCTCATGGTAGACTAGTACAAAAGGTGAAGTCACACGGGATCAGGGGTGAGCTGGCAAGGTGGATACAGAACTGGCTAGGCCATAGAAGGCAGAGAGTAGCAATGGAAGGATGCTTTTCTCATTGGAGGGCTGTGACCAGTGGTGTTCCACAGGGATCAGTGCTGGGACCTTTGCTCTTTGTAGTATATATAAATGATTTGGAGGAAAATGGAACTGGTCTGATTAGTAAGTTTGCAGACGACACAAAGGTTGGTGGAATTGTGGATAGCGATGAGGACTGTCGGAGGATACAGCAGGATTTAGATTGTTTGGAGACTTGGGCGGAGAGATGGCAGATGGAGTTTAATCCAGACAAATGTGAGGTAATGCATTTTGGAAGGTCTAATGCAGGTAGGGAATATACAGTGAATGGTAGAACCCTCAAGAGTATTGAAAGTCAAAGAGATCTAGGAGTACAGGTCCACAGGTCATTGAAAGGGGCAACACAGGTGGAGAAGGTAGTCAAGAAGGCATACGGCATGCTTGCCTTCATTGGCCGGGGTATTGAGTATAAGAATTGGCAAGTCATGTTGCAGCTGTATAGAACCTTAGTTAGGCCACACTTGGAGTATAGTGTTCAATTCTGGTCGCCACACTACCAGAAGGATGTGGAGGCTTTAGAGAGGGTGCAGAAGAGATTTACCAGAATGTTGC
Organism: Scyliorhinus torazame; assembly: GCF_047496885.1. Classification (NCBI taxonomy): domain Eukaryota; kingdom Metazoa; phylum Chordata; class Chondrichthyes; order Carcharhiniformes; family Scyliorhinidae; genus Scyliorhinus; species Scyliorhinus torazame. The sequence continues at coordinate 257,269,783 of NC_092717.1, read as the reverse complement.
CTGGTATGGAGGGCATTAGCTATGAGGAGTGATTGAATAAACTCGGTTTGTTCTCACTGGAACGAAGGAGGTTGAGGGGCGACCTGATAGAGGTCTACAAAATTATGAGGGGCATAGACAGAGTGGATAGTCAGAGGCTTTTCCCCAGGGTAGAGGGGTCAATTACTAGGGGGCATAGGTTTAAGGTGAGAGGGGCAAGGTTTAGAGTAGATGTACGAGGCAACTTTTTTACGCAGAGGGTAGTGGGTGCCTGGAACTCACTACCGGAGGAGGTGGTGGAAGCAGGGACGATAGTGACGTTTAAGGGGCATCTTGACAATTACATGAATAGGATGGGAATAGAGGGATACGGACCCCGGAAGTGTAGAAGATTGTAGTTTAGTCGGGCAGCATGGTCGGCACGGGCTTGGAGAGGGCGAAGGGCCTGTTCCTGTGCTGTACATTTCTTTGTTCTTTGTTCTTTGTTCAGAGAGCTGTGACCGTGTGGAATTCTCTCCCACAGAAAGCTGTTGGGGCCGGTTTGTTGGATATATTCCAGAGGTACCTGGGTGCGGCCTTTGCGGCTAACGGGATCCAGGGGTACGGAGAGAGAGCGGGAGTGGGATACTGAATTTGCATGATCACCATGATTATATTGAATGGGGGAGCAAGCTCGAAGGGTCGAATGGCCCGAACAAAGAACAAAGAAATGTACAGCACAGGAACAGGCCCTTCGGCCCTCCAAGCCCGTGCCGACCATGCTGCCCGACTAAACTACAATCTTCTACACTTCCTGGGTCCGTATCCCTCTATTCCCATCCTATTCCTGTATTTGTCAAGATGCCCCTTAAATGTCACTATCGTCCCTGCTTCCACCACCTCCTCCGGTAGCGAGTTCCAGGCACCCACTACCCTCTGCGTAAAAAACTTGCCTCGTATATCTACTCTAAACCTTGCCCCTCTCACCTTAAACCTATGCCCCCTAGTAATTGATCCCTCTACCCTGGGGAAAAGCCTCTGACTATCCACTCTGTCTAAGCCCCTCATAATTTTGTAGACCTCTATCAGGTCACCCCTCAACCTCCTTTGTTCCATTGAGAACAAACCGAGTTTATTCAACCGCTCCTCATAGCTAAATTCAGCACTGAGTGCTGAATTTGGTGCATCTGAGTGCGATAGTGAGTTTGGTGACCGAGGGAGTTAGGTGAGGAGGGAGTAAGGTGCTCCTTTCATTTTGTTTCCGACATTTCCGCAAAGAGTGAGAAGAGAGCCAGGAGTTTACAGAAAGTGTAGCTGACTGGGAGCAGAGTCGGAGGGCGGAGATCTAGTTAGTCCACAGGGCAGCTATATTCTGTCAGGTAAGAGGGGATGGAGGCTAGGCCAGTTACATGCTCCTCCTGTAGGATGTGGGTGGTGAGGGATACCACCGGTGTCCCCGCTGACTATACCTGCAGGAAGTGCACCCAACTTCAGCTCCTCAAAGACCGTGTTAGGGAACTGGAGCCGAAGCTGGATGAACTTCGGATCATCCGGGAGGCAGAGGGGGTGATTGAGAAGAGTTACAGGGAGGTAACCACACCCAAGGCACAGGACAAGAATAGCTGGGTTACAGTCAGGGGGAAAAAAACAAACAGGCAGACAGTGCAGGGATCCCTCGTGGCCGTTCCCCTTCAAAACAAGTATACCGTTTTGGATGCTGTTGGGGGGGATGACCTAACAGGGGAAGGCCCTAGCGGCCAGGTCTCTGACACTGATTCTGGCTCTGGGGCTCAGAAGGGAAGGGGGGAGAATAGAAAAGCAATAGTTGTAGGAGATTCAATGGTTAGGGGAATAGATAGTAGATTCTGTGGTCCCGAGCGAGACTCCCGGAAGGTATGTTGCCTCCCGGGTGCCAGGGCCAGGGATGTCTCGGATCGTGTCTTCAGGATCCTTAAGGGGGAGGGGGAGCAACCAGAGGTCGTGGTGCACATTGGTATCAACGACATCGGTAGGAAAAGGGGTGTGGAGGTAATAAACGAGTTTAGGGAGATAGGCTGGAAGTTAAAAGCCAGGACAGACAGAGTTGTCATCTCTGGTTTGTTGCTGGTGCCACGTGATAGCGAGGCTAGGAATAGGGAGAGAGTGCAGTTGAACACGTGGCTGCAGGAATGGTGTAGGAGGGAGGGCTTCAGGTATTTGGATAATTGGAGCGCATTCTGGGGAAGGTGGGACCTGTACAAGCAGGACGGGTTGCATCTGAACCAGAGGGGCACCAATATCCTGGGAGGGAGGTTTGCTAGTACTCTTCGGGAGGGTTTAAACTAATTTGGCAGGGGAATGGGAACCGGATTTGTAGTCCAGCAACTAAGGTAGCCAATATTCAGGACGCCAAAGCGTGTAATGAGGCAGTGGGGAAGGGAACACTGACAAAGGAGAGTACTTGCAGGCACGGAGATGGGTTGAAGTGTGTATACTTCAACGCAAGAAGCATCAGGAATAAGGTGGGTGAACTTAAGGCATGGATCGGTACTTGGGACTACGATGTGGTGGCCATCACGGAAACTTGGATAGACGAGGGGCAGAAATGGTTGTTGGAGGTCCCTGGTTATAGATGTTTCAATAAGATTAGGGAGGGTGGTAAAAGAGGTGGGGGGGTTGGCATTGTTAATTAGAGATAGTATAACAGCTGCAGAAAGGCAGTTTGAGGAGTATCTGCCTCCTGAGGTTGTATGGGTTGAAGTCAGAAATAGGAAAGGAGCAGTCACCTTGTTAGGAGTTTTCAATAGGCCCCCCAATAGTAGCAGAGATGTGGAGGAACAGATGGGGAATCAGATTTTGGAAAGCTGCAGAAGTCATAGGGTAGTAGTCATGGGCGACTTTAACTTCCCAAATATTGAGTGGAAACTCTTTAGATCAAATAGTTTGGATGGGGTGGTGTTTGTGCAGTGTGTCCAGGAAGCTTTTCTAACACAGTATGTAGATTGTCCGACCAGAGGAGGGGCAATATTGGATTTAGTACTGGGTAATGAACCAAGGCAAGTGATAGATTTGTTAGTGGGGGAGCATTTTGGAGATAGTGATCACAATTCTGTGACTTTCACTTTAGTAATGGAGAGGGATAGGTACGTGCAACAGGGCAAGGTTTACAATTGGGGGAAGGGTAAATACGATGTTGTCAGACAAGAATTGAAGTGCATAAGTTGGGAACATAGGCTGGCAGGGAAGGACACAAGTGAAATGTGGAACTTGTTCAAGGAACAGGTACTACGTGTCCTTGATATGTATGTCCCTGTCAGGCAGGGAAGAGATGGTCGAGTGAGGGAACCATGGTTGACAAGAGAGGTTGAATGTCTTGTTAAGAGGAAAAAGGTGACTTATGTAAGGCTGAGGAAACAAGGTTCAGACAGGGCATTGGAGGGATACAAGATAGCCAGGAGGGAACTGAAGAAAGGGATTAGGAGAGCTAAGAGAGGGCATGAACAATCTTTGGCGGGTAGGATCAAGGAAAACCCCAAGGCCTTTTACACATATGTGAGAAATATGAGAATGACTAGAGCGAGGGTAGGTCCGATCAAGGACAGTAGCGGGAGATTGTGTATTGAGTCTGAAGAGATAGGAGAGGTCTTGAACGAGTACTTTTCTTCTGTATTTACAAATGAGAGGGGCGATATTGTTGGAGAGGACAGTGTGAAACAGATTGGTAAGCTCGAGGAAATACTTGTTCGGAAGGAAGATGTGTTGGGCATTTTGAAAAACTTGAGGATAGACAAGTCCCCCGGGCCTGACGGGATATATCCAAGGATTCTATGGGAAGCAAGAGATGAAATTGCAGAGCCGTTGGCAATGATCTTTTCGTCCTCACTGTCAACAGGGGTGGTACCAGGGGATTGGAGAGTGGCGAATGTCGTGCCCCTGTTCAAAAAAGGGACTAGGGATAACCCTGGGAATTACAGGCCAGTTAGTCTTACTTCGGTGGTAGGCAAAGTAATGGAAAGGGTACTGAAGGATAGGATTTCTGAGCATCTGGAAAGACACTGCTTGATTAGGGATAGTCAGCACGGATTTGTGAGGGGTAGGTCTTGCCTTACAAGTCTTATTGAATTCTTTGAGGAGGTGACCAAGCATGTGGATGAAGGTAAAGCAGTGGATGTAGTGTACATGGATTTTAGTAAGGCATTTGATAAAGTTCCCCATGGTAGGCTTATGCAGAAAGTAAGGAGGCATGGGATAGTGGGAAATTTGGCCAGTTGGATAACGAACTGGCTAACCGATAGAAGTCAGAGAGTGGTGGTGGATGGCAAATATTCAGCCTGGATCCCAGTTACCAGTGGCGTACCGCAGGGATCAGTTCTGGGTCCTCTGCTGTTTGTGATTTTCATTAATGACTTGGATGAGGGAGTTGAAGGGTGGGTCAGTAAATTTGCAGATGATACGAAGATTGGTGGAGTTGTGGATAGTAAGGAGGGCTGTTGTCGGCTGCAAAGAGACATAGATAGGATGCAGAGCTGGGCTGAGAAGTGGCAGATGGAGTTTAACCCTGAAAAGTGTGAGGTTGTCCATTTTGGAAGGACAAATATGAATGCGGAATACAGGGTTAACGGTAGAGTTCTTGGCAATGTGGAGGAGCAGAGAGATCTTGGTGTCTATGTTCATACATCTTTGAAAGTTGCCACTCAAGTGGATAGAGTTGTGAAGAAGGCCTATGGTGTGCTCGCGTTCATTAACAGAGGGATTGAATTTAAGAGCCGTGAGGTGATGATGCAGCTGTACAAAACTTTGGTAAGGCCACATTTGGAGTACTGTGTACAGTTCTGGTCGCCTCATTTTAGGAAGGATGTGGAAGCTTTGGAAAAGGTGCAAAGGAGATTTACCAGGATGTTGCCAGGAATGGAGAGTAGGTCTTACGAGGAAAGGTTGAGGGTGCTAGGCCTTTTCTCATTAGAACGGAGAAGGATGAGGGGCGACTTGATAGAGGTTTGCAAGATGATCAGGGGAATAGATAGAGTAGACAGTCAGAGACTTTTTCCCCGGGTGGAACAAACCATTACAAGGGGACATAAATTTAAGGTGAAAGGTGGAAGATATAGGAGGGATATCAGAGGTAGGTTCTTTACCCAGAGAGTAGTGGCGGCATGGAATGCACTGCCTGTGGAAGTAGTTGAGTCGGAAACATTAGGGACCTTCAAGCAGCTATTGGATAGGTACATGGATTACGGTAAAATGATATAGTGTAGATTTATTTGTTCTTAAGGGCAGCACGGTAGCATTGTGGATAGCACAATTGCTTCACAGCTCCAGGGTCCCAGGTTCGATTCCGGCTTGGGTCACTGTCTGTGCGGAGTCTGCACGTCCTCCCCGTGTCTGCGTGGGTTTCCTTCGGGTGCTCCGGTTTCCTCCCACAGTCCAAAGATGTGCGGGTTAGGTGAATTGGCCAATGATAAATTGCCCTTAATGTCCAAATTGCCCTTGGTGTTGGGTGGAGGTGTTGAGTTTGGGTAGGGTGCTCTTTCCAAGAGCCGGTGCAGACTCAAAGGGCCGAATGGCCTCCTTCTGCACTGTAAATTCAATGATAATCTATGATTAATCTAGGACAAAGGTTCGGCACAACATTGTGGGCCGAAGGGCCTGTTCTGTGCTGTATTTTCTATGTTCTATGTTCTAATGCCCTCCATACCAGGCAGCATTCTGCTAAATCTCTTCTGCACCCTCTCTAAAGTCTCCACATCCTTCTGGTAGTGTGGCGACCAGAATTGAACACTATACTCCAAGTGTGGCCTAACTAAGGTTCTATACAGCTACAACATGACTTGCCAATTCTTATACTCAATGCCCCGGCCAATGGAGGCAAGCATGCCGTCTGCCTTCTTGACTACCTTCTCCACCTGTGTTGCCCCTTTCAGTGACCTGTGGACCTGTACTCCTAGATCTCTCTGACTGTCAATACTCTTGAGGGTTCTACCATTCACTGTATATTCCCTACCTGTATGAGACCTTCCAAAATGCATTACCTCACATTTGTCCGGATTAAACTCCATCTGCCATCTCTCCGCCCAAGTCTCCAAACGATCTAAATCCTGCTGTATCCTCAGACAGTCCTCATCGCTATCCGCAATTCCACCAACCTTTGTGTCGTCTGCAAACTTACTAATCAGACCAGTTACATTTTCCTCCAAATCATTTATATATACTACAAAGAGCAAAGGTCCCAGCACTGATCCCTGTGGAACACCACTGGTCACAGCCCTCCAATGAGAAAAGCATCCTTCCATTGCTACTCTCTGCCTTCTATGACCTAGCCAGTTCTGTATCCACCTTGCCAGCTCACCCCTGATCCTGTGTGACTTTTGTATCAGTCTGCCATGAGGGACCTTGTCAAAGGCCTAACTGAAGTCCATGTAGACAACATCCACTGCCCTACCTGCATCAATCATCTTAGTGACCTCCTCGAAAAACTCTATCAAGTTAGTGAGACACGACCTTCCCTTCACAAAACTGTGCTGCCTCTCGCTAATACGACCACTTGCTTCCAAATGGGAGTAGATCCTGTCTTGAAGAATTCTTTCCAGTAATTTCCCTACCACTGATGTAAGGCTCACCAGCCTGTAGTTCCCTGGATTATCCTTGCTACCCTTCTTAAACAGAGGAACAACATTGGCTATTCTCCAGTCCTCCGGGACATCACCTGAAGACAGTGAGGATCCAAAGATTTCTGTCAAGGCCTCAGCAATTTCCTCTCCAGCCTCCTTCAGTATTCTGGGGTAGATCCCATCAGGCCCTGGGGACTTATCCACCTTAATATTTTTCAAAACGCCCCAAACCTCGTCTTTTTGGATCTCAATGTGACCCAGGCTATCGACACACCCTTCTCCAGACTCAACATCTACTAATTCCTTCTCTTTGGTGAATACTGATGCAAAGTATTCATTTAGTACCTCGCCCATTTCCTCTGGCTCCACACATAGATTCCCTCCCCTGTCCTTCAGTGGGCCAACCCTTTCATTGGCTACCCTCTTGCTCTTTATGTACATGTAAAAAGTCTTGGGATTTTCCTTATCCCTATTTGCCAATGACTTTTTGTGACCCCTTTTAGCCCTCCTGACTCCTTGCTTAAGTTCCTTCCTACTTTCCTTATATTCCACACAGGCTTCGTCTGTTCCCAGCCTTTTAGCCCTGATAAATGCCTCCTTTTTCTTTTTGACGAGGCCTACAATATCTCTCGTTATCCAAGGTTCCTGAAATTTGCTGTATTTATCCTTGTTCCGCACAGGAACATGCCGGTCCTGAATTCCTTTCAACTGACATTTGAAAGCCTCCCACATGTCAGATGTTGATTTACCCTCAAACATCCGCCCCCAATCTAGATTCTTCAGTTCCCGCCTAATATTGTTATAATTAGCCTTCCCCAATTTAGCACATTCATCCTAGGACCACTCTTATCCTTGTCCACCAGCACTTTAAAACTTACTGAATTGTGGTTACTGTTCCTGAAATGCTCCCCTACTGAAACTTCTATCACCTGGCCGGGCTCTTTCCCCAATACCAGGTCCAGTACCGCCCCTTCCCTAGTTGGACTGTCTACATATTGTTTTAAGAAGCCCTCCTAGATGCTCCTTACAAACTCTGCCTCGTCCAGGCCCCTACCACTCAGTGAGTCCCAGTCAATATTGGGGAAATTGAAGTCTCCCATCACAAGTCCTGCATCTGTTTTCTATGTTAAGATAGGAAGTTGGCCATTCAGCCCATCGAATCTGCTCCACCATTCAATGAGATCATGAGTGATCTATGTGATAATCTTCAACTCCACTTTCCCACCTTGACTCCTCACTGATTAATAATCTGTCTCTCAGCCTTGAACATACTGAACGCCCCAGCCTCTACAGCTCTCTGCAGTAAAGAATTCCACAGGTTCACTCCCCTCTGAGAGAACAATTTCCTCCTCATCTCCGTCTCTAATGAGTTACTCTGAGATTCTGCCCTCTGGTCCGAGACTCTCCCACAAGAGGAAACAACCTCTCAGCATCGACCCTGTCAAACCCCCCTGAGAATCCAATATGTTTCTCTCTCGCTCCCTGTAACTCACTGTCTTTGTTTCACTCCCTTTTTGGATTGGATTGGATTTGTTTATTGTCACGTGTACCGAGGTACAGTGAAAAGTATTTTTCTGCGAGCAGCTCAACAGATCATTAAGTACATGAGAAGAAAAGGGAATAAAAGAAAATACATAATAGAGCAACACAATGTACACAATGTAACTACATAAACACCGGCATCGGATGAAGCAGACAGGGTGTAGTGTTAATGAAGTCAGTCCATAAGAGGGTCATTTAGGAGTCTGGTGACAGTGGGGAAGAAGCTGTTTTTGAGTCTGTTCGTGCGTGTTCTCAGACTTCTGTATCTCCTGTCCGATGGAAGAAGTTGGAAGAGTGAGTAAGCCGGGTGGGAGGGATCTTTGATTATGCTGCCCGCTTTCCCCAGGCAGCGGGAGGTGTAGATGGAGTCAATGGATGGGAGGCAGGTTTGTGTGATGGACTGGGCGGTGTTCACGACTCTCTGAAGTTTCTTGCGGTCCTGGGCCGAGCAGTTGCCAGACCAGGCTGTGATGCAGCCCGATAGGATGCTTTCTATGGTGCATCTGTAAAAGTTGGTAAGAGTCAACGTGGACATGCCGAATTTCCTTAGTTTCCTGAGGAAGTATAGGCTCTGTTGTGCTTTCTTGGTGGTAGCGTCGACGTGGGTGGACCAGGACAGATTTTTGGAGTTGTGCACCCCTAGGAATTTGAAACTGCTAACAATCTCCACCTCGGCCCCGTTGATGCTGACGGGTGTGTACAGTACTTTGCTTCCTGAAGTCAATTACCAGCTCTTTAGTTTTGCTGGCATTGAGGGAGAGATTGTTGTCGCTACACCACTCCACTAGGTTCTCTATCTCCCTCCTGTATTCGGACTCATCGTTATTCGAGATCCGGCCCACTATGGTCGTATCGTCAGCAAACTTGTAGATGGAGTTGGAACCAAGTTTTGCCACGCAGTCGTGTGTGTACAGAGAGTAGAGTAGGGGGCTAAGTACGCAGCCTTGCGGGGCGCCGGTGTTGAGGATTATTGTGGAGGAGGTGTTGCTGTTCATTCTTACTGATTGCGGTCTGTTGGTCAGAAAATCGAGGATCCAGTTGCAGAGTGGGGAGCCAAGTCCTAGGTTTTGGAGCTTTGATATGAGCTTGGCTGGGGTTATGGTGTTGAAGGCGGAGCTGTAGTCAATAAATAGGAGTCTAATGTAGGAGTCCTTGTTTTCGAGATGCTCTAGGGATGACTGTAGGGCCAGGGAAATGGTGTCTGATGTGGACCGGTTGCAGCGGTGTGCGAATTGCTGTGGATCAAGGCGTTCTGGGAGTATGGAGGTGAAGCGCTTCATGATCAACCTCTCGAAGCACTTCATTACGACTGAAGTCAGGGCCACTGGTCGGTAGTCATTGAGGCACGTTGCCTGGTTCTTCTTTGGTACCGGTATGATGGTGGTCTTCTTGAAGCAGGTGGGGACCTCGGAGTGGAGTAGGGACAGGTTAAAGATGTCCGTGAATACCTCTGCCAGCTGGTCCGCGCA